>NW_028163753.1:0-49372 GCF_964263955.1 Coregonus lavaretus | reverse complement strand
GGGAGTGGCCATATGGAGAGTTTATAGGGGGCTATTCTATTTTATCATCTCTGAAACTGGGTCTTACAGTTGCTCTATGTGAGCTAATGATATGCCTACTGGTCTACTAATCATATGGACAGTAGCCTACTGTCAATGTCCAGTCTTCTGTCTATCTATCAAGGTCAAAGTTAGAATCAAGTGACAACAACAACAACAACCCACTAACATATAGATGAGAAGTATAGCTATCCATGAAATCAGAATAAATGAATCATAATATGGATCAGTCAGCACTCAATTTACTCATTACATCTCCATTGCTTTTGCCCATGTAGTTGATTGTAATTAATTTCTATCTGATGTAAATGTTGAACGTAAATTGCTCATGAATTGCAATATGTTCGCTTCAGTTACAATATAATCTGGTTGAATGACTCCCTATAGAGACATTATATTGACTGTTGTACAGAGTCATAAATCGTATTAGTGATGATTGAGTGCAAATCAATTAACGTCTTAATTTATTTCTCGGAAACAATTATTTTGTGATGTAATATTCCCAATTGTTCCTAAAACACAGGTTCTCATATTTGAACCGGATAAAAAAACTGGCATGTTTCGGAAGTGTTGAGCAAGACAAATGTTTCGTGTTACAAAACATCTGTTTCATTGTCAACAACCAATGAATCACATTGATCATGCATCGCAAGCATGTTATTGGCTGATCCTAGGGGAAATTCCACACCTTTCATGAGAGATTGCATGGTGCATTAGGTGAATGGGAAATCGTTCATGTGTACCTTCATTTTTCTACCTCCACTTGACATGCTTATTAGTTTTCCTAAAGTTGCCAAGTTGGCTTAACTTTTTCAAAGTCAGATTAAATAAATAATGTAATGAAAATATATTCAATTTCATGGCAATATTTTACATTTTCTCACGACCATTCAGTTTTATAAAATTTCTCATCACTGACTGGATAAACTTTCCTTAGGTCCACTATAAGCCTGACAAGTAGCAACATCTTTATTCCTTAGCGATTTACTAGTAGTGGTTTAAAGCATTTAAACAGGCTTGTTGTTCTGCATCTGTGTATGTATGACCTGTTAAGAGCTGGTCAATGGATTGATAAAGCGAAGTACTCTGGAGACATAAAGCTGACAGACACAGAGCTGGAAGGAGTAGTGGCCATCTTGCAGAACACACACTCCCTGGACAGCTGTGTCTACTCTATCTCAGTCTGTGCATCCAGCACACACACACACACACACACACAAACCTGCGCACACACAAACACACACACACACCCATGCACACACATGTTGGTACGCACACACGCGCACACACACACAACAATGCGCATGCACATTGGCACAAACACATGCGCACACACGCACACACATACACAGGCTGATCCCTTAAACGTTATGAATGCCTCCTTGGCTCTCCCAAACATGTTTGTTTTCCTACGCCACCAGTCTCAGAGTAGACAGTCACGGGTAGACAGAAGATAAGAAGGCAAGGCTTACTGTTATGTGTTGTTTTCATATCTAAACAGTTTTTTCTGCCCTGTAACCAGATATGGGTCTGGAGTATGGACACCGTCTGTTTCCCAAATGGCACCCTATTTCGTATATACTGCACTACTTTTGACCAGGGCCCATAGGGTGCCATTTGGGCGCAGCCATAGTGTTTTGTTGTGTGGAGGCGCCTCGACCACCCCTGGTCCCTCTCAGTGGGGCTGCTGCAGGGCTATCCAGGGCTATCCATCAGGCCTGTCAGTGGCCCAACGGCCCCCTCGCTCCAGTTACCACAGACACATCTGCAGAAAATACGCCGTGAAATTGTGTGGCTCCTGCCTTACCACCGGGGCTAACTCTAACCCACCGGGGCCATCTGCCCCCCTCCCAACCCCTCGCAGCGCTGCGATGCCCCTCTCTCGCCCCCCTCATTGGCCTCCCTCAGCCCAGGGACTGCTTGCGTCACTGGGGTTAGCTCTACCCAGCATGCTCCTTCTCCTCTTCTTCCTCCACTTGGTTATTAGTTTTCCACATTGAACAAACATAACACAAACTTGTACTATTTTTACATAGAATCTAATAAAATCACATTTTTATTGTCATATGCTTCGTAAACAACAGGTGTAGACTAACAGGGAAATGCTTACTTAAGGGCCCATCCCAGCAATGAGGAATACAATAAAATATCAATAATAATAATAATAATAGAGAAAAAATAATTGGAAGACACAATGATAACTTAGCTATATACACAGGGTACCAGTAACGAGTCAATGTGCAGAGGTACGAGGTATTTGAGGTAGATACTGTTGAAGTCGGAAGTTTACATACACCTTAGTTTTTCACAATTCCTGACATTTAATCCTAGTAAAAATTCCCTGTCTTAGGTCAGTTAGGATCACCACTTTATTTTAACAATGTGAAATGTCAGAATAATAGTAGAGAGAATTATTTATTTCAGCTTTTATTTCTTTCATCACATTCCCAGTGGGTCAGACGTTTACATACACTCAATTAGTATTTGGTAGCATTGCCTTTAAATTGTTTAACTTGGGTCAAACATTTTGGGTAGCCTTCCACAAGCTTCCCACAATAAGTTGGGTGAATTTTGGCCCATTCCTGCTGACAGAGCTGGTGTAACTGAGTCAGGTTTGTAGGCCTCCTTGCTCGCACACGCTTTTTCAGTTCTGCCCACATATTTTCTATAGGGTTGAGGTCAGGGCTTTGTGATGGCCACTCCAATACCTTGACTTTGTTGTCCTTAAGCCATTTTGCCACATCTTTGGAAGTATGCTTGGGGTCATTGTCCATTTGGAAGACCCATTTGCGACCAAGCTTTAACTTCCTGACTGATGTCTTGAGATGTTGCTTCAATATAATTTTCCTTCCTCATGATGCCATCTATTTTGTGAGGTGCACCAGTCCCACCTGCAGCAAAGCACCCCCACAGCATGATGCTGCCACCCCCGTGCTTCACTGTTGGGATGATGTTCTTCGGCTTGCAAGCAGCCCCCTTTTTCCTCCAAATATAACAATGGTCATTATGGCCAAACAGTCCTATTTTTGTTTCATCAGACCAGAGGACATTTCTCCAAAAAGTACGATCTTTGTCCCCATGTGCAGATACAAACCGTAGTCTGGCTTTTTTATGGCGGTTTTGGAGCAGTGGCTTCTTCCTTGCTGAGCGGCCTTTCAGGTTATGTCGATATAGGACTCGTTTTACTGTGGATATAGATACTTTTGTACCTGTTTCCTCCAGCAAGGTCCTTTGCTGTTGTTCTGGGATTGATTTGCACTTTTCGCACCAAAGTACGTTCATCTCTAGGAGAAAGAACGCGTCTCCTTCCTGAGCGGTATGACGGCTGCGTGGTCCCATGGTGTTTATACTTGTTTTACAGATGAACGTGTACCTTCAGGCGTTTGGAAATTGCTCCCAAGGATGAACCAGACTTGTGGAGGTCTACAATTTATTTTCTGAGGTCTTTTGATTTTCCCATGATGTCAAGCAAAGAGGCACTGAGTTTGAAGGTAGGCCTTGAAATACATCCACAGGTACACCTCCAATTGACTCAAATGATGTCAATTAGCCTATCAGAAGCTTCTAAAGCCATGACATCTTTTTCTGGAATTTTCCAAGCTGTTTAAAGGCACAGTCAACTTAGTGGATGTAAACTTCTGACCCACTGGAATTGTGATACAGTGAATTATAAGTGAAATAATCGGTCTGTAAACAATTGGTGGAAAAATTACTTGTGTCATGCACAAAGTAGATGTCCTAACCGACTTGCCAAAACTATAGTTTGTTAACAAGAAATTTGTGGAGTGGTTGAAAAACAAGTTTTAATGACTCCAACCTAAGTGTATGTAAACTTCCGACTTCAACTGTAGGTAGGGGTAAAGTGACTATGCAACAGGGTAGATAATAGACAGTAGCAGCAGTGTATGTGATGAGTGTGTAATTGTGTGTGTGAGTGTGTGTGTGTGTGTGTGTGTGTGTGTGTTTGTGTGTGTGTGTCTGAGTGTGTGTGTGTATGTGTTGGAGTGTCAGTGCAAGTATGTGTGAGTGTGCAGTATGTGTGAGTGAGAGTCCAGTGTGTGTGCAAAAAGGGTCATTGCAGATAGTCTGGGTAGCTATTTGGTTAACTATTTAGAAGTCTTATGGCTTGGGGGTAGAAGCTGTTCAGCCTTTTGGTCCCAGACTTAGCGCTCAGGTACTGTTTGCCATGCAGTAGCAGAGAAAACAGTCTATGTCTTGGGGTGCTGGAGTCTTTGACAATTTTCAGGGCCTTCCTTTGACACCGCCTGGTATAGATGTCCTGGATGGCAGGGAGTTCGACGCCTGTGATATACTGGGCCGTACGCACTAACCTCTGTAGTGCCTTGCGGTCGTAGTCTGAGCAGATACCATACCAAGCGGTGATGCGGCCAGTCAAGATGCTCTCAATGGTGCAGCTCTAGAACTTTTTGATGATCTGAGGTCCACTGACAAATATTTTCAGCCTCCTGAGGGGAAAGAGGCGTTGTCGTGCCCTCTTCACGACTGTGTAGGTGTGTTTGGACTATGATAGGTCCTTAGCGATGTGGACACAGAGGAACTTGAAGCTGATTGAATCCTGATTTTGCTGTGCCAAGGCTCTTCAGATGTAGCACTAAGCTGCAATTTTCCTGATTTCCAAATTCAGTGCTGAAAGACAAGCCGTCATCCACTCATTCCTCCCAACTTTATTCTCTCAAAGTATACATTGGACTTTTGAATGAAGTCTCATCTGTTATTTTAGCTACATCAGAGTTTCAGCACCAGGCCAGTATGGTCCTGCCACTAGCTGCACTCATTCACCCTGTATGCTGTTTGGGTGTGTTTGAGTGTGAAAAAGTTTCTCATTACTGACTGAAACCACCATAATGTTCTGTATAGTGTGAATGCAGTTTCTTTCTTGCCCTTCCTTGTCCTAAACAATATAACTGTGGTGATAGGGGGGCCATTCCATTGCCATTTGTCCTAAAACATGAGCAAACTAAAACGGTGGTGGGGAAATTGTATATTTTTTACCTTTTCACTTTGTTTGGCTGAATTACATTTTTTTGTGTCCGACCTTGAGACTCAAATTACCCTCCTAACGACCAGAGTGTCAAATCCTCCCCAAAGCAAACTACTGAAGCATCACGGAGTGATATTTGGAGGTGATCTTTGCTATGGCACCGATACAGAACCTCCACCATAGAATGGTCCATCCATTACAGACCCATTGACTTGAATGGGGATACCCATTCTATTAATTATATTTCTATGTCCACATTCCACACAGGGAAACGTTCATCCTCTAATAGAGTCGCCCTAATTGAATAATATTCTCCGGTAATGAATTTAACAGATTTGGTGTGAGACACTGCTTCCTCCCTGCGACAGACAGACGGGTTTGATCTGGTTTGGGATCCTGAGTCCAGAGAAGACCAATTACACACCACACAACTCTTCCAGCCAATGAGAAATAACTGCCAGCCATTTTTACTGCCTTTACTACCTCTGAGGGGAGAGAGAGAGAGAGAGAGAGAAAGAGAGAGAGAGAAAAAGAGAGAAAAAGAGAGAGAGAGAGAGAGAAATGCAAGAAAAAGAGAGACACTGAGAGAGAGTAATGAAACAATCGCCTCCTTATATCAAGTCACATTGGAACATTCTTGCCATTTTACACCGCCTATATTTTTAGGGAGGCTCAGGAAAGGCAATCTAGTCTTGCTGCAGGCACTGCACTGACTGACTGACTGGAAAGTCAAGCCAGCCTCGATGCTAGACCAGCACATCCTGAACCTATTCAGCACTCAAATTCCCCTCACGCTCCAATCTGAATGTTATGAGAATAATTGCCCTTAACACTTAACAGGGTTAGGCATTTTTATTATTTATTTCTTAAATAGTCTGTGTTTGAGCTGGAATAGGAGAGCCCTCCTGGGGTGTCCCCCCCTGTCCTCCCCCTGCTCAGTTGTCCCCCCTGTTGGGGGGGCTTGGCTCCCCTAGCTCCCCTGGCCACAGCCCTCTCTGGCTCTCTCTCGGGCTGATGTTTGTGGTTTAGTAACTGGATCGACCAGCTCCGTCCTAACCAAACACTGGGGTAAACCTAATCCAAATTTACTGTCTGGATAAATAGAAGTCTAATTCTCATTTCCTCTGTGCATTGTTAGATAGTTTTTCTTATCGGCTTAGACGTCTGCGGTGTAAAAGTATGCAGAGGGATTTTCAGCTCCAAGTGTTGTTGTGATGTTTTATGATTTATATCAGAGAAAATCATGTCGGTTAATTTGCTATTCTTATAATTCCAGGGAACCACAGCATGATATTTTCCTCAAGACACAGGAGAGTGAGAAAAAAATTATACAATATAGCAAATTTTTTGATTAAAATGCAATAGAAAATGATGTACGATATGACAGCCAACAGATATATTAGGGTGAAGTGGCATAGAAAAACCAGATTAGTGTTTAAGGAGGAGAAAGTAACACATGATATGGTCTCTGTCCCAAATGGCACCATTTTCCCTCCATAGTGTACTACCTTTGACCAGTGCCTATAGGGCTCTAGTCAAAAGTAAGGCACTATATTGGGCACTATATAGGGAATATTGTGCCATTTGGGACAGAGATATGGTATGGAGATGGCTGGTCCAGAATGTTTACCACGACAAAACCCCTGTATTTTTTCTGTCGGACCCAGCTTGCCATCTTCAGTGTCTGGACCCCTCTAATTGGGCTAGCAGACTGAAAGCTCCCAAGCTGTTTTAATCTTCCCTTTGCCTTAGTAACATGCATTGTGACTATAATGAATAAATGTCTACCCAGTAGATTCTACCCCCCCAACTTCTCTCCTATAGATCACTGTCTGTGTCTGTCACACATACACATTCTTCAGTTCTAAACACCCCCACCCCGGAACACACACACACACACACACACACACACACACACACACACACACACACACACACACACACACACACACACACACACACACACACACACACACACACACACACACACACACACACACACACACACACACACACACACACACACACACACACCACTCCTCTTTATGAGAGTCCATTCCTTTGAACTGCCAGAGCCCGCCCAATGATTCGTCACAGCCAAGTATTTTTCTTCCCCCTTCCTCCATACAACTGAAGTAACTGCAGTCCACTTGTTACCGGGATCCCTGTCTGCACCTGTCAATCAAACTGTGTAAGGTGTCAGAGGGGGCCTCCTCCTCACCCCTACAGCCCCGCCCACCTCCGCCACCCTCTAAATCATTGTAACGCCCCTCTCTCTACCCCCTCCCACCTCCCCTCTCTCTCTTCATCTCCCCTCTCTCTCCTCCTCTGTCCACCTACTCTGTCAGACATTGCACCTCCTGAATAACTGTGTATAAATAATCAGGCAGGTGCAGGGACAGCTATCAAAACAATCTAACTCAATCTAACAATCTAACCCCAAAGGATCAGAAATGTTCCTTTTGCTAACATTTTCTTCTTGGAAAAATGAACACAAACTGGGCATAAATGACATTTTGGGCAAGAAAACGAAGCGCTTGATTTGATGAGAAAATCCTCTGCTTCATGCTATGGCCGTTCTCTCTTTGGCCCGTCTCCCATGTGTAATGCCATTCGTTCTGCTTTCCCAATGGTTACCGTCCGTGAACGTGGTTTGTGCCGCTGCCCTGCGTGCACATCGTAAAAATGCCATGGAATGCCAGTGAAAAGTCTTGGGTTTCCTTCTTTTTTGGGGGGGCTCAAAACTCCAACCATAAAAAACTAATCTTACCTCCGGTTCTTTGTCAAGTGATATGGTCATTGGTCGAATGCATTTAGACGGACTGGAACTCATGGCAATGCAACAAACAATAACAATAACAAATCATCTGGTAGATGGAAAAAGGAACCAGCCTAGGAATTAATATGTTTCCTTTCCCCCTTTAGTGTGTGTGCTTTGCATGCTATCCCACAACATGACCAAAACTGGACAGTTTTTCCAAGCACACAAGTTTCCATTCCACTACATACAGTATACAAAAGTATGTGGACACCCCTTCAAATTAGTGGATTCGGTTATTTCAGCCATAGTTGTTGCTGACAGGTGTATAAAATCGAACACACAGCCATGCACTCTCCATAGACAAACATTCGCAGTAGAATGGCCTTACTGAAGAGCTCAGTGACTTTTAACGTGGTGTTGTCATAGGATGCCACCTTTCGAACAAGTCAGTTTGTCAAATTTCTGCCCTGCTAGAGCTGCCCCGGGTGAACTGTAAGTGCTGTTATTGTGAAGTAGAAATGTCTAGGAACAACAACGGCTCAGCCGCAAAGTGGTAGGCCACACAAGCTCACTGAACAGGACCACCGAGTGCTGAAGCGCGTAGTGCGTAAAAATCGTCTGTCCTCGGTTGCAACACGGAAGCAAAAGTTATTTAGCTACCTAAGAATAGTAAAACCCCCTTTACTGGCTCAAATAGCCGACCAATCAGCCTGTTACCAACCCTTAGTAAACTTTTGGAAAAAATTGTGTTCGACCAGATACAGTGCTATTTTACAGTAAACAAATTGACAATAGATTTTCTGCACGCTTATAGCGAAGGACATTCAACAAGCAAAGCACTTACACAAATGACTGATGATTGGCTGAGAGAAATTGATGATAAAAAGATTGTAGGGGCTGTTTTGTTAGACTTCAGTGTGGCTTTTGACATTATCGATCATAGTCTGCTGCTGGAAAAACGTATGTCATGGCTTTACACCTCCTGCTATATTGTGGATAAAGAGTTACCTGTCTATCAGACGACAGAGGGTGTTCTTTAATGGAAGCCTCTCCAACATAATCCAGGTAGAATCAGGAATTCCCCAGGGCAGCTGTCTAGGCCCCTTACTTTTTTCAATCTTTACTAACGACATGGCACTGGCTTTGAGTAAAGCCAGTGTGTCTATGTACGCGGATGACTCAACACTATACACGTCAGCTACTACAGTGACTGAAATGACTGCAACACTTAACACAGAGCTGCAATTAGTTTCAGAGTGGGTGGCAAGGAATAAGTTAGTCCTAAATATTTCTAAAACTAAAAGCATTGTATTTGGGACAAATCATTCACTAAACCCTAAACCTCAACTAAAACTTGTAATAAATAATGTGGAAATTGAGCAAGTTGAGGTGACTAAACTGCTTGGAGTAATCCTGGATTGTATTACAACAGTAGCTAAGATGGGGAGAAGTCTGTCCATAATAAAGTGTTGCTCTGCCTTTTTAACAACACTATCAACAAGGCAGGTCATACAGGCCCTAGTTTTGTCGCACCTGGACTACTGTTCAGTCGTGTGGTTAGGTGCCACAAAAAGGGACTTAGGAAAATTGGCTCAGAACAGGGCAGCACGGCTGGCCCTAGGATGTACACAGAGAGCTAACATTAATAATATGCATGTCAATCTCTCCTGGCTCAAAGTGGAGCAGAGATTGACTTCATCACTACATGGATTTATGAGAGGTATTGACATGTTGAATGCAATGAGCTGTCTGCTTGAACTACTTACACACAGCTCGGACACCCATGCATACCCCACAAGAAACAGACTATGGGAGGCGCACAGTACTACATAGAGCCATGACTACATGGAACTCTATTCCACATCAAGTTACTGATGCAAGCAGTAAAATTAGATTTAAAAAACAGATAGAAATACACCTTATGGAACAGTGGGGACTGTGAAGCAACACAAAGGCACAGACACATGCATACACGATAGCATACGCACTTTATTCAAACGTACACATGGATTTTGTACTGTAGATATGTGGTAGTGGTGGAGTAGGGGCCTGAGGGCACACAGTGTGTTGTGAAATCTGTGAATATAGTATAATGTTTTTAAAATTGTATAACTGCCTTAATTTTGCTGGACCCCAGGAAGAGTAGCTGCTGCCTTGGCGGATAATGGGGATCCATAATAAATACAAATACGAATACAAGAACGTTACCTGCCCCAATGCATAGTGTCAGCTGTAAAGTTTGGTGGAGGAGGAATAATGGTCTGGGGCTGTTTTTCATGGTTCAGGCTAGGCCCCTTAGTTCCAATGAAGGGAAATCTTAACGCTACAGTGTACAATGACATTCTAGACAATTTAATCCTTCAAATTCTATGGCAAAAGTTTGGGGAAGACCCTATCTTGTTTCAGCATGACAATGACCCCGTGCACAAGCGAGGTCAATACAGAAATGGTTTGTCGAGATCGGTGTGTAAGAACTTGACTGGCCTGCACAGAGCCCTGACCTCAACCCCATCGATCACCTTTGAGATGAATTGGAACACCGACTGTGAGCCAGGCCTAATCGCCCAACATCAGTGCCCAACCTCACTAATGCACGCACGCACACACACACAAACACAAATGGATTAAGAGTGTATTTCTTTACATATGTACACCAGCCGGCCGGCCACGGTGTCTTATTCTATTGTGTATTTCTCAGGTTTATGTGGTTTCTTTCAACCACAGAGCCGAAACGTGATCGACAGCAAAGTAAACACAGGTTGAAACAGCAGTGTATCCCTTTCCAGCTGACATCATGTTGCTGTATATGTAGCTGTGTACTGGCTAGCATACAGTGGGATGGAAACGCAATACAGGATCCAGGGGGGGTTAAGAGGGAGTGAAGGGGGGTGGGATAAATAGCCCATGTAGTGAATAGAGACTGGATAGGAAGGACAATACTCCTCCTGCTGAAGCTCAGGGCTGGAGTAATGCAGGGGCTTACCGGGGCTGAAGCCCCTGGGCCCAGGCCCGTAGCCAAGAGGCAGCAAAACAAATAATAAAAAAATTACAATAATCATTGAAATATACACAGTATAAATTATATATATTGTACATGTAGTGTATATATATATATATATATTTTTTTTTATAGCAACTGCCAACCACAGGAGGATTCAGTAACACGCTCTCAATGAGTGTAGACAGCCTGCTGCCGCTCTGCTAATCATCAGATGGGGGGAGGAGTGGAGGTAGGGGGCCCACGTGGGTTACTGGGAGGCCCTGCCTTGATTGGATAACTGATTCATAAAATACAAATAAAAAACGGCATAATAAATAAATGTAACTGGTCAATTGTGTGAGTCAGGGCCTGGTCCCAAGCCCAACCACAGGAGCCCACTCTCAATGTTCAAAATACACCAGAGAGCATCATTTGGCCACAGAGGACCAATCGTTTAAAAAAAAGAACTGTGGATAAAATGTTATCACAAGTGCAGACATGTAACCGCTAAAATAAACGAAACACCAACATAAAGTGTCTTAAAAGGGTGTTGCCAGAACAGATTCTACAAGTGGACCTAAACCATGCCAGGACAATGAACCCGACACCATAACATATACTTTGTATCCATCATTTACTCAAGTGTTTCCTTTATTTTGGCAGTTACCGGTTGCCTACAGTCGGGAAGGCCACAAATTGGGCAGCATGCACGCCATATATACAGCTCGTTGCATTGTGGCCATAGACATATAATCCATACAAGGGTATTGGAACCTCTTAACCTGTTAAACTCATGGGTACTTTAGCAATGCCTGCCGGTCCTGACTTGAATGGAAACTGCCAACTATGGATTATATTTCTATGGTTGTTTGCAGCTGCCTGTTTGCCTTCTGAATATTTCTAAATACAATCACGGAAAAAGCGCATAGTTTGGAAAGCAAATGCCTACTGCTGAAAAGAGAAGACTAATCTGGCTGTAGAACCAATAGAACCAATTTTTTCTCAACAACTCCCAATTTTTTGCAAACAGCAGCACTGAACAAAAATATAAACACAACATGTAACCATTTCAAAGATTGTAATGAGTTACAATTCATATAAGGAAATCAGTCGATTGAAATAAATTCATTAGGCTCTAATCTATGGATTTCACATGACTGGGAATACAGATGTGCATCTGTTGGTCACAGATACCTTTAAAAAAAGGTAGGGGCATGGATCAGAAAACCAGCCAGTATCTGGTGTGACCACCATTTGCCTCCAGCAGCACGACACATTTCCGTTGCATAGAGTTGATCAGGCTGTTGATTGAGGCCTGTGGAATATCGTCCCACTCCTCTTCAATGGCTGTGCAAAGTTGCTGGATATTGGCGGGAACTGGAACACGCTGTCGTACACGTCGATCCAGAGCATCCCAAACAGATCAATGGGTGACATGTCTGGTGAGTATGCAGGCCATGGAAGAACTGGGACATTTTCAGCTTCCAGGAATTGTGTACAGATCCTTGCGACATGGGGCCGTGCATTATCATGCTGAAACATGAGGTGATGGCGGCGGTTGAATGGCACGACAATGGGCCTCAGGATCTCATCACAGTATCTCTGTTCATTCAAATTGCGATAGATCAAATGCAATTGTGTTCGTTGTCCATAGCTTATGCCTGCCCATACCATAACCCCACCGCCACCATGGGGCACTCTGTTCACAATGTTGACATAAGCAAACCGCTCACCCACACAACTCCATACATGCTGTCTGTCATCTTCCTGGTACAGTTGAAACCGGGATCCATCCGTGAAGAGCACTCTTCTCCAGCATGCCAGTGGCCATCGAAGGTGAACATTTGCCCACTGAAGTTGGTTATGACGCCCAACTGCAGTCAGGTCAACTCAAGACCCTGGTGAGGACGACGATCACACAGATGAGCTTCCCTGAGATAGTTTCTGAGTTTGTGCAGAAATTCTTTGGTTGTGCAAACCCAGTTTCATCAGCTGTCCGGGTGGTTGGTCTCAGATGATCCCGCAGGTGAAGAAGCTGGATGTGGAGATCCTGGGCTGGCGTGGTTACACGTGGACTGCGGTTGTGAGGCCGGTTGGACGTACTGCCAAATTCTCTAAAACGTTGTTGGAGGCAGCTTATGGTAGATAAATTAACATTCAATTCTCTAGCAACAACTCTGGTGGACATTCCTGCAGTCAGCATGCCAATTGCACTCTCCCTCAAAACTTGAGACATCTGTGGCATTGTGCTGTGTGAAAGAACTGCACATTTTAGAGTGGCCTTTTATTGTCCCCAGCACAAGGTGCACCTGTGTAATGATCATGCTGTTTAATCAGCTTCTTGATATGCCACACCTGTCAGGTGGATGGACTATCTTGGCAAAGGAGAAAGGGTTAAGTGGACTGCCTACTACCCCATTCAAGCATCTGTATATGGTCTAATCTTTATGCTCTCTCTCCATCTCTCTCTCTTTCTCTCCCCATCTCTTTCTCTACCCATCTCTCTCTCTCTCTCTCTCTCTCTCTCTCTCTCTCTCTCTCTCTCTCTCTCTCTCTCTCTCTCTCTCTCTCTCTCTCTCTCTCTCTCTCTCTCTCTCTCTCTCTCTCTCTCTCTCTCTCTCTTCTCTTTCTTTCCACCCCCCCCCCCCCCATTCTCTCTCGTTCCCTTCTCTTCCTCTCCCTCTCTCTCTCAAAACCCTCCATGTTTCATGATGCCTTACCCCATGGTTACCTTTGGTAAAATGCTGACTTCACACTACCGCCCTCAAAAACATGTTTTGCCCCTAAGACTAACATTGCTTATGATCGCTAATGAACCTTTTTCTTCATACCTAATCACCAATAGTCACTCCAGGGGGCCAATCATTATTAATACACTAGATAAATAATTACCATACCCCAAATTGAATATTCAGCACTTCTTCTGATTAAAGGTAGATTTAGTGCAGTTCTTTGTAACTAAATTAAAGAGTAAGAAAAAGACCGGAAGGCTCGTAGGCGGAAATCACAAATGGCACCCTATTCCCTATATAGTGCACTTCTTTTGATCTGGGCCCATAGGGCTCTTGTCAAAAGTATTGCACCATATAGGGAATAGGGTGCCATTTGGGAAAAACACATAGTCTGAAAAAGTTTTCCAACACCGCGATGCAGGAGTGCTTGTGGCCATATTGATGCAGTTTCGCTGACTCTGCAATAGCTCATTCTGTCTGGTACACCTAGCTACACCTATGCTCCCCTCAGGCTCTATTCAAAGGAGTGCTTAACTTGGTCGTTGGCTGCTGTGTGCTATGACGGTTTAGCCCTGTACACGCTGATGATTAAGGGCAGACGGTCCCATTATATGTTAGCACTTTATTCTCCTTGAGAGTCCAGAGTCTTAGCATGTCTTCAGTGATATCACAATGTTTCTCTCACATAGAGCTTGAGTCCATGAGGTTTCCTATGAGGTGATCTTGGCTGGGCAACATGGGGGGGGGGGGGGGGGGTGTTAGGAAACAGAGAGATAGCGTAGCTGGCAAGGGGCCTACATGCACAATGGGGAGACACATCTGGCTGGCCTTAAAATGGGCCATGCTGCTGGGAGGAAGGGAAGGCAGATAAGCCTGGAGTGGCAGAGGAAGAGGGACTGTGTCTTTCCCAGAGTCCCAGAGGGCCATGGAGGCAGGGCCGGCGTTATGGGCAGGCCTTAGAGGGCCTGGCCCGCCCTACCGCACCTCCTTGCCTGTCCAAATAAAGTATTGAAAATATTAATAATTTATTTGACCGAGACACGCACTGACAGAAAGACGCATCAATCTCAGATAAAGCATTGGCGTGAGTGAAAAGCACCTCTCTGTCTCAGTATGTGTAGATCATGTCCACCAGAGCTGTTGCCAGAGAATGTACTGTTCATTTCTCTACCAACGTCATTTTAGAGAATTTGGCAGTATGTCCAACCGGCCTCACAACCGCAGACCACGTGTAACCACACCAGCCTAGGACCTCCACATCCGGCTTCTTCACCTGGGGATTGTCTGAGACCAGCCACCCGGACAGCTGATGAAACTGAGGAGTATTTTAGCCTGTTATAAAATATAATAATTCTGATTGGCTGGGCCTGGCTCCCCAGTGGGTGGGACAGGCTCCCAAGTGGGTGGGCTTATGCCCTCCCAGGCCCATCCATGGCTCCGCCCCTGCCCAGTCATGTATAATCCATAGATTAGAGCCTAATAAATGTATTACAATTGACTGATTTCCTTATATGAACTGTAACTCAGTAAAATCGTTGAAATTGTTGCGTTTATATTTTTGTTCAGTATAATTACTCCTGTTAAATAAATCGTTCAAAATACTTCACCAGAGAACATAACTCCGCCACAGAGGATCATTAGGTTCTTTAAAAAAAATACAGTGGGGAAAAAAAGTATTTAGTCAGCCACCAATTGTGCAAGTTCTCCCACTTAAAAAGATGAGAGAGGCCTGTAATTCTCATCATAGGTACACGTCAACTATGACAGACAAATTGAGAAGAAAAAAATCCATGCAAATTATGGTGGAAAATAAGTATTTGGTCACCTACAAACAAGCAAGATTTCTGGCTCTCACAGACCTGTAACTTCTTCTTTAAGAGGCTCCTCTGTCCTCCACTCGTTACCTGTATTAATGGCACCTGTTTGAACTTGTTATCAGTATAAAAGACACCTGTCCACAACCTCAAACAGTCACACTCCAAACTCCACTATGGCCAAGACCAAAGAGCTGTCAAAGGACACCAGAAACAAAATTGTAGACCTGCACCAGGCTGGGAAGACTGAATCTGCAATAGGTAAGCAGCTTGGTTTGAAGAAATCAACTGTGGGAGCAATTATTAGGAAATGGAAGACATACAAGACCACTGATAATCTCCCTCGATCTGGGGCTCCACGCAAGATCTCACCCCGTGGGGTCAAAATGATCACAAGAACGGTGAGCAAAAATCCCAGAACCACACAGGGGGACCTAGTGAATGACCTGCAGAGAGCTGGGACCAAAGTAACAAATCCTACCATCAGTAACACACTACGCCGCCAGGGACTCAAATCCTGCAGTGCCAGCCGTGTCCCCCTGCTTAAGCCAGTACATGTCCAGGCCCGTCTGAAGTTTGCTAGAGTGCATTTGGATGATCCAGAAGAGGATTGGGAGAATGTCATATGGTCAGATGAAAGCAAAATATAACTTTTTGGTAAAAACTCAACTCGTCGTGTTTGGAGGACAAAGAATGCTGAGTTGCATCCAAAGAACACCATACCTACTGTGAAGCATGGGGGTGGAAACATCATGCTTTGGGGCTGTTTTTTCTGCAAAGGGACCAGGACGACTGATCCGTGTAAAGGAAAGAATGAATGGGGCCATGTATCGTGAGATTTTGAGTGAAAACCTCCTTCCATCAGCAAGGGCATTGAAGATGAAACGTGCTGGGTCTTTCAGCATGACAATGATCACAAACACACCGCCCGGGCAACGAAGGAGTGGCTTCGTAAGAAGCATTTCAAGGTCCTGGAGTGGCCTAGCCAGTCTCCAGATCTCAACCCCATAGAAAGCCTGTGTTGCCCAGCGACAGCCCCCAAACATCACTGCTCTAGAGGAGATCTGCATGGAGGAATGGGCCAAAATTCCAGCAACAGTGTGTGAAAACCTTGTGAAGACTTACAGAAAACGTTTGACCTGTGTCATTGCCAACAAAGGATATATAACAAAGTATTGAGAAACTTTTGTTATTGACCAAATACTTATTTTCCACCATCATTTGCAAATAAATTCATAAAAAATCCTAAAATGTGTTTTTCTGGATTTTTCATTCTCATTTTGTCTGTCATAGTTGACGTGTACCTATGATGAAAATTACAGGCCTCTCTCATCTTTTTAAGTGGGAGAACTTGCACAATTGGTGGCTGACTAAATACTTTTTTTCCCCACTGTAGCTGTGGATTGTTTCAAATCACAAGCACGTAGGCCTATTTGGACAGCATGCGTGGCAATAGGTCTAGCTGATTATTGAGTTGCGGCTGTCAGTGAAAAGCATTTAAAATATGGGTGAAGATAATGTCTCTTGAGTATAATTTAACCCTCCCGTTGTCCTAGGGTCAAAATGACCCGCCACTGTGTTGAACCAACTTTATTTAATTTTTATATTTTTGGGATCATTTTTGAGAAGGAGGCAGTGAGACTTTAAAGAAAGTATCACTGCCTCCTTCTCACAAATGATCCCAAAAATATAAAAATTTAAAAAAGTTGGTTCAACACAGTGGCGGGTCATTTTGACCCTAGGACAACGGGAGGGTTAAAATGTTGAGACAAGAAGGGGAGGGGTGTGTGGCTAAGATATCGCCCATCTCTCTCCAGAATGCATCCACTCAGCTCTCTAGAATGCGCTCAGCTTTCTCCCGCCAATTCATGCGCAATCACTGTTTCATTCTGTGAATTGTTTGCCCTTTGATTGTTTATTTTGATAAATTCCCCATTACATACGTCAGCAGTAGGCTTAGTAAATGTACCGTTAATCCCTGTAATTTAGGTACATGAATTTCTGTTAATGCATGTATTAATTGCAGCAATTTACCATTCTCATTCTCGGAGTGGAAACGTTGTTTGCAGAGTTCACAACCTGTGAGAAAACACGTTTTGGTTTATTTCATAACCATCATTTAAGAGGGTTGTACATTTTTTCATTGTCTTTTGTTTGGAGTGCTCCATGTGAGCAATGAGCACGTGTCTGGTTTCTCTGTCCTGATAATGTTGAGGGAGTGTGCGCACCTGAGCATGCATAGAGTAGTCTACATTTACATTTACATTACCTGGCCTGCTGCGCTCAAATGTAGGAAAGTACCAATTTTGGGGATGTCTGATCTCTGATTGTCTTAACTCACCACTTCCACCACTAATATGCTAAGCTTCTCAGCCATTTTTTCTTCACCTCACACAATAAATCAACAAAGTCTGTTTTTTAACCAGATAAATGTAACTGAATGTAATCAAATGTAATCTACGTAATCCCCAAAATTATTGTTTTATCATGAGAGGGCCATAAACAATAACTAGTAATGCTGCATACTCCAAGAAAGGTTCAAATCTCACCTTTCTGGTAAAAATAGTTATACATTGCTGAGGTGTAGTCACTTTTGAGGACACAAGCTCAAGTACACAGTACAAACATTTCAACAACACTGTATGAATATGGCTTGAAATTACTTACACTACCGTTCAAAAGTTTGGGGTCACTTAGAAATGTCCTTCTTTTCAAAAGACAAGCAATTTTTTTGTCCATTAAAATAACATAAAATTGATCAGAAATACAGTGTAGACATTGTTAATGTTGTAAATGGCTATTGTAGCTGGAAATGGCAGATTTTTTATGGAATATCTACATAGGCGTACAGAGGCCCATTATCAGCAACCATCAATCCTGTGTTCCAATGGCATGTTGTGTTTGCTAATCCAAGTTTATCATTTTAAAAGGCTAATTGATCATTAGAAAACCCTTTTGCAAATATGTTAGCACAGCTGAATACTGTTGTGCTGATTAAAGAAGCAATAAAACTGGCCTTTTTGAGACTAGTTGAGTATCTGGAGCATCAGCAATTGTGGGTTCGATTACAGGCTCAAAATGTCCAGAAACAAATAACTTTGTTCTGAAACTCGTCAGATTATATTCTTGTTCTGATAAATGAAGGCTATTCCTTGCGAGAAATTGCCAAGAAACTGAAGATCTCGTACAACGCTGTACGAGATCTGTACGCTCCCTTCACAGAACAGCACAAACTGGCTCTAGCCAGAATAGAAAGAGGAGTGGGAGGCCCCGGTGCACAACTGAGCAAGAGGACAAATACATTAGAGTGTCTAGTTTGAGAAACAGGCACCTCACAGGTCCTCAACTGGCAGCTTCATTAAATAGTACCCGCCAGTACTCAACGTCAACAGTGAAGAGGCGACTCCGGGATGTTGACCTTCTAGGCAGAGTTGCAAAGAAAAAGCCATATCTCAGACTGCCCCATCTTAATCTTTTATTTTTATTTTTATTGCCATTGGAACACAGGACTGATGGTTGCTGATAATGGGCCTCTGTACGCCTATGTAGATATTCCATAAAAAATCAGCCGTTTCCAGCTACAATAGTCATTTACAACATTAACAATGTCTACACTGTATTTCTGATCAATTTGATGTTATTTGAAAGGACAAAAAAAGTGACCCCAAACTTTTGAACGGTAGTGTATATGCTTTCTAAATATAGCATAATTAAATTATAAAATGACTAACTATAAGATATCACCTTCCTTATAACTGTAAAATACATATTTGTATGTTTAGTGTTAGAGAAAATATGGCTATTTTCAAAAGGCCTCTCTTGATCAAAACGTCTTCCCCCATCGCTGTGAACGTCGGCTTCATGAACTCGTTAGGAACTCACCTTTCATCTCATATTAATATTGTCCGTCTATGACAAACAGAAAGTGTTTGTTGCTTAAAATCTATGAATTATTTTAGATGAATGGCTATAAATCGATCTCTGAATGTGCTACCACTCATTCCTGCTGCGCTACGATGTAACGATTTCAAGTGGTTTCAAGTGGTTTCAGATCTCACATCATATGTCACACAGGCTCAGAAAAAATTATACTTCATCCGTGGGAACCAGGGCTATTGCTCAATTCAAGCTATTTCGATCTATAAGAGAACATGTCGGATGGAACCGGTACCAGAACCACGCAGGTCCCCAAAATAGGGGACCTTACATCTAAGAGGTTTAACCTCCATTGCGAATGATAATTGTTCCCGGCCTCGATAATTACCAAGCCTCAGTGTGAAAGAGCAAAATATCATGATCTGATGATCCCATAGCCTATATCCAGTGGAAATGTCATAAAATACATTTTCCCCTTGCACAGATGTCTGTCCCAGGCTCACTGGCTAGGGAAACTCTGAGGGCCCAGAATAGGCTAGTTGATACAATGTTGCAAGTTCACTCGCAACAGCTTTGGCAGGACCCAGTTGATTGATGTCAAATAATGTTACACTTCACTAGCTCAAGTCAAGATAGATAGAAAGGGAGGCAGACAGGCGGAGTAGAGAGATGAATGCGACTGATAGAACTGGAATTTTCATCAGGATATTTTGTACTGTTTTAATTTGTCGGCTTTAGGCCTATGTATTTTACTTAGTTGAGGACGGAAGTTATAGGCCATCTCTTAGTTCCATGCGCTCATTTCTTTAGTGGCCAATGGATCACGTTGTATCAATGTGTCCACATGGCAGAGGCTGGTGCTCTTGAATTAGTTGAATTTGAACTTTTAGATGTTTAGCCTATCATTTTAATTCAGATTTGAATGATTAACCAGGTGACAATGATTTTGAGAAACAAAAACGTTATTATTGAAATTAAACTGTTCCACGAAAATGTGAATATAAAAATCATAACGCATGCAGATCGGTAGAAATGGTCGAATAAATTGTAAACTTCCCCAAACTTGAAACTCATACGCCGCCTATGATCTTTACTATAACATCCATTAAAGAAAAGCAAGCGCGTGCACACATAGGAGGTCCCATGAAATAAACGTGCCCCCCTATGGAAATCAAATGCCTGTCCAACTGATTATTTCTGGCACCGGCCCTGCATGGAGGTAGGTAGGGGCTAGGGAGACAGGAGGCACCGAGGCTGGGGTCTTATCAGGGAGATAAGGGAGCCAGGAAACAGTGGCTCCAGGTCCCAGGAGAACAGGAAGGAGAAACATCATTGGTTGTGGTACAATGGACACAGAGAAGGACAGAATAATATTTTTTCATCAGCGGAGAGAACAGCAGAGCTGGGTCAAACAAAGATGAATGCTTGGTACAATTTTAGCATTCCTGGGAAATGTAATTGTGTCAACAGCACATCCCAGAGAGACAGAGACTATTTTCAAGGCTGTTAGAGTAGAGACTGTAGGAATACATCTAGATTTAAAGGGAATAGGGTTCCATTTGGGACACAGTCTATGTCTTCCTACCACACATCAACAACACATTGTTAAGCTCAGTACAACAATCCAGAAGGTTTCCTTCATGGACTGTCTCTTTCCTTGGACGTACTGTACAGCAAGTAGAGCTGTGTCTGGCTGTGGGCCCATATTACATACCCTTACACCTTGATGATCATCATATTAGTAGCTGCCACAGGGTTAACATCACTATCATCCCCTCCCTGCAACAAGGCCTATACACTCCTGAAGAGGTTCCTCCAAATTAACTCATTGTGTTAGGTTGCCTCCCTCCCACTACCATATCCCCTTTACATACTCTCTCTCTCTCTCTCTCTCTCTCTCTCTCTCTCTCTCTCTCTCTCTCTCTCTCTCTCTCTCTCTCTCTCTCTCTCTCTCTCTCTCTCTCTCCTATCTCCCCCCCCCCCTCTCTCTCTCTCTCTCTCTCTCTCTCTCTCTCTCTCTCTCTCTCTCTCCTCACTGGGGGTTATTACGTCTTTGAAGGAGAAGTGTTGTCATACAAAAGGCATGTTGTAGGTGAGACTAGTATAGGGAGAGGCTCACCATCTGTGGCCCTGCTAAGTGTTTCACACATTCCACATTGTGTTGCTTTGCTCTCGATGCCTTTTATCATGGCAGTACTCCTGTTATTTATTTATTTAGGTGTCTTACTGCTGAGGCAACATTTGGCATGTGTAGCTAAGACTTTTGCTGGTCAGGAAAAACTCCTCCTGGCCCCAGTTATGAATCATACACTGCTGGAGTCAATCAGTATCCATGCAGCCAAATATTACTCCACTGCCCCATCTGTGAAGACTTCATATGACTTCATACAGAAGAGATGGGGAAGCATGGCATATCAGACATCTCCTCAAAGCTACAGTACGTTGCAGTGTGAAACTTCGAAACCAGACCTCTTTTTCTAATCTCTACATCACTGTCGAGTGGAGTAATCTCTTCTACTCCTTTCTACTCCACTGAGATCTCTCTCTCCCTTCTGGGGTATCTATAAATCTACCTCTTGTTTGGGTTTGGAGCTGTTTGAGGAAGAAGAGGAGGCTTGCTCCTGTTAGAGTTATTAATCATATTATGAGAGACAGAGGGAGAGGGAGATATACAGAGGGAGAGGGAGAAAGGAGAGAGAGACGGGGAGAGAGAAAGCGAAAAAGAGAGAGAAGGGGAAAGACAGAGAAAGAGCACACTTTATGGCAGGTAGAGGCATCAGCCCACACCATCTCCTTTTACTCTGTGAAATAGGAAGAATGTCAGCAGGTTCTTTATGGCCTGAGAATGGGCATTCTGATATCATTACTTTATTTCTCTGTAACTTTAGATAAGTAGTAGATTATAGCGGATAAGTACATATACACAGTCTTAGGTGTAGTGTTACCTATGCATTGGCAGATTTATTTTGGATTGGATATCACCCTTCTTCTTCAGTGACCATCCTCACTCTCATCTCCTGTTATTGAGGAAAACTGAAGAGCTACTGTCTGTTCCTCTGTCTGGCTTTGTCATCAGACAAACGCTATGAAAGCCTGATTGTAATGAAAGTACATGGTCGAATGGGTTTGTGTGTGTGTGTGTGTGTGTGTGTAGTAGGATGATGGATGCAGTGACATAATGTTGATGGGATGAGCAGACACTGTCTGCCGTTTCAGTATCTACTATCCGCTATCCTGCCCCCACAAACTGTCCATCTCACATCACTAACCCCTCTTCACCGCACATTCTTACCATACCGGATATCAGAGACTGTAGAGCCCTCTGCCAATGTGCCAATGGCTCATCAGGGAGTATCTATCCTGAGCCATCAATACATACTGT
This sequence comes from Coregonus lavaretus, assembly GCF_964263955.1. NCBI lineage: Eukaryota > Metazoa > Chordata > Actinopteri > Salmoniformes > Salmonidae > Coregonus > Coregonus lavaretus. The sequence goes on along the minus strand of NW_028163753.1, from coordinate 26,786 downwards.
ATAAACATATTCAGATTGAATGACTGGGGCTCAATGCATTCCACGAGCCAAGTGTAACACTGTATTATCACCGCCTCCTATAGGCAACACAACACTCAAGTGTTTTTGCAGAGCACCGTATTGGAACAGGTTGATAGTACTTGGAAAATGCTTGCAGTCTGTTTGTACCATACAGTGTGTACAGCTTGCAGTCTGTTCGTTTCATCCATTGTGTGTGTGGTGTGTTGTGTGTGTGCATGTGAGCGCGCGTGTGGGCGTGCATGCACTGTCTGAGACACTGGAGGTTAGGGTGTGAGTCTCATCTGGTCCCAGAGATCATTAGGCTCCTCTTCAGTGGCCCCTGGGGGATAGGGGCAATTATGGTTCACAGGGAACACATCAGAAGCCCTCACCCTTCACTACCCGCCACAACAACATGCACAGTAAAAATGAAAATGTTACTCTGCCACAGATAACATTTGTTCCCACTCTGGCAACAGAGTTATTTTGTATATGCTCTGTACACAAGCACGCACACGCACGCACACGCACACAAATGCACACGCACACGCACACACACACACACACACACACACACACACACAGTGATGGATTGTGTGGAGTCCACTCCCATGCCCATAGTTCACCACACAGCAAATTCCCCAGTGTTAAATTAAGACTGAATGTGTGGACCCTTATAGACGCTGAACAGTGTTTAATTAACACACTGCTTAGAGTAAAGCTTTATTTGCATATATCCCAGAATGCATTGACTTTTGAGTGAACTGTAGAGTTACCACCCATGACTGAATTTGTTAGTGACAGAGACATGCTTGTCGCATACATTCATTTTCAGTCAAATGGACTTCACCAAGTGAAATTCTTAGTGAATATGTTGTCATTCACATGTAATTATTTAACACAACACAATATGTACAGTGCCTTTAGAAAGTGTTTATACTCCTTGACTTATTCCCCAAAAAATTGTCTTACAGCCTGAATTCAAAATGGATTCCCCCAAAGAATCTCACCCATCTACCCACTCACTACCCCATAATGAAAAAGTGAAAACATGTTTTTTGAAATTGTTGCTAATTTATTGAAAGTTAAATACAGAAATATCTCATTTACATAAGTATTCACACCCCTAAATAAATACTTTGTAGAAGCACCTTTGGCAGCGATTACAGCTGTGAGTCTCTCTGGGTAAGTCTCTAAGAGCTTTCCACACCTGGATTGTGCAACATTTGCCCATTATTCTTTTAACAATTCTTCAAGCTCTGTCAAATTGGTTGTTGATTATTGCTAGACAACAATTTTCAGGTCTTGCCATAGACTTTAAAGTAGATTTAAGTCAAAACTGTAACTCGGCCACTCAGGAACTGTCTCGACTTCTGCTGAGGCTGCCTCCCCTCCTTGTTCGGGCAGGTTTCGGCGTTCGTCGTCACCGGCTTACTAGCTACTGCCGATCCCATTCTCATCACTCCACTTGTCATGTCTTGTCTTGTCAATCACACACACCTGGTGCTCATTCCCCTAATTAGTATGTGTATAAGTGTTCCCTCTGTTCCCCTGGTCTTTGTGAGTGATTGTGTCATTGTGAGAGCCAGTAGCGCGGTTGAGCTACTCTTCCATTTGTTATTGCCAAGGTGGAATATTTTCCCTTGTGATAGTTTCGTTTTGACGCTGGGTGCGTTTTATTTATGTAAACGGAATAAACTCTGGACTTCGGTGTTTTACCTCCTGCGCCTGACTCCTTCATTCACACCTCATCACAGGAACATTCACTGTCTTCTTAGTAAGCAACTCCAGTGTAGATTTGGCCTTGTGTTTTAGGTTATTGTCCTGCTGAAAGGTGAATTAATCTCCCAGTGTCTGGTGGAAAGCAGACTGAACCAGGTTTTCCGCTTAGATTTGGCCTGTGCTTAGCTCCATTCCGTTTCTTTTTTATGACTTTGACACATGTGGCTTACACTCTAAAGAATACTGGGCTGTTTGGATGACCCAACTGCTCGTTTGCAGGCATTGGGTCACTTAGTTGGGTTACTTTTTACAAAGAAAAAGGTTGGTTTGTTGATGCTGGGTTATTGAGATATGACCCAGCAGGTCAGCTCAGAAGACTGGAGGCTTGGCTTATTAGGGGCGTGGCTTTCATTAAGTTATTTTGCCTACCTGTGAGAGTAAATGTCATTCCGGTTAATCTGTTCTGTTGAATTGTTATCACATGTTATGGTCAAACACTGACATGTTTGTAGCTTTGAAGAAGCTTACAGAAGTGTCTGAGTTCCTTAGAAATGTACACAAATCTGAATGTGATATCCCCAATGCGATAATAACCACTTTATTGCAATAGGTATATAATGCTGTTAATATTTTTGTATTAGAATATGTAATGTACAATAATATTCAAGGAACATGTAACATTGCAGTGTACAAACTTAACATGATCAACAGGAATGGCATTTACTTTAACAGGTGGCCAAAAATAACTATCTAAAAGCCACACCCATAATAAGCCAGGCCTGCTGAAAAAAACCTATGGATTACATTGAAAAAGACCCAGCTGCTTGGTCAACCCAGAATAAAAGTGAAAAAAAATCAAATTGATGGTTAAATTAACCCATGTTTGTTGTAATCTGTCACATTACGCTGGTTTGCATGGTAATGTGTAATTGCTTTTGCAATCCAGCCAGCGTGGGGATAGCCAGCCTTCGGAATGTTTTATCACCCACAACCTGCATTCAGAATGACTGCCAGGGTTTGGAAGACTAAAATATGAGACTACCTAAAGCATCTAAACTGGAACAACCATTGCAATAACAGGTGCAATAAATCCAAGTAACATATTGGATTAGTTTAGAAAATATATGTCCTTCATATTTGAGAAGCATAACATTAATGAATCAATCATTAAACAAACCATACTTAAAATCAACCTGCAATAGAGCATGCTGGGAAATATGATAATGTGGGTGTGGTTTTGGTTCAACTCTGGTTATTAACACCAACACTGGGGTTATTTTACACCAATGAGTGTTAATTCAACAAATACAGAGATAATTGTTGTTTAGAGTGTAGGCTCTCAAAATAAGATCTTATGAAATACGTATTGTAGACATCTTAAATAACTCTACAATTCACTCAAAAGGCAAGGCACTCTGGGAATTAAGGCTTTACACCAAGCAGTGTGTTAATTTAACACTTTCTAGTCCACACTTTCATTGTTAATTTAACACTCTCAGCGATGCTTCACAGATTCCCTCCCCAACATCTCCATGTCTTCCTCGGGCTTCAACAGACATACAGCTCTCTCTTGGCTGTGGCAACTATCCTCCCCACACGTACATCTGAGACTAAAGCAGTGTCCAAAATGGCATTAGGGTGCCATTTTGGATGCATCCTGTAAACACTGCATTGAGCCACTGCCATATACCATGGCTGGTTTGCATTATGTTTTCCTCAGTGTGAATTGGAATCTTTCAGTGCACGCTACAGTTGACTAACCTAAATCAAAGGAACTGCAATCTCTGGAACCCAGTGCCAGCTTGGTCATAATCAACTTTTCCCTTCTCTCCCTTTCCATTGTACTGAGAGAGTATTTCTGTGGTGTGGCCTCGGTGGGATGAATTTGGGCAAATTGCACACATACCCTTGATCTATAGGTTTAGGTTTAGTAACAGTTACCCTAATCCTAGCTTCATGTCCACATCCTGGTTCAAACCTAACCCTAGCCTCAACCCTAACCCTAGCTTCATGTCCACATCCCGGTTCAAGCCTAACCCTAGCCTCAACCCTAACCCTAGCTTCATGTCCACATCCCGGTTCAAGCCTAACCCTAGCCTCAACCCTAACCCTAGCTTCATGTCCAACATCCCGGTTCAAGCCTAACCCTAGCCTCAATCCTAACCCTAGCTTCATGTCCACATCCCGGTTCAAGCCTAACCCTAGCCTCAATCCTAACCCTAGCTTCATGTCCACATCCCGGTTCAAGCCTAACCCTAGCCTCAACCCTAACCCTAGCTTCATGTCCACATCCCGGTTCAAGCCTAACCCTAGCCTCAACCCTAGCCTCAACCCTAACCGTGTCTACATCCCGGTTGAACCCTAACCATTAACCCTAGCTTCACCTAAGGTCATCCGTTTCGTTACTCTATTGGATAAGTCCATTGGTTGGGGATATTCTATAAACACTAGCATACCACATATGGGTACAGGGTCTAGAGTTGAGTGGGGTCAGGTTTGGTGATAGGAGACAGATTTCCTCTGGTTATCCAGTGAGGGCTGAAAGGTGAGGAATGCACTATGAGAGCCTTAACAGTTCCTCAGAGAACATGTGTGTGTGTTCTTTCATTGTCAAATTTACATCATGATAAAGATGTTATTTCTTCTGATGGATAAAAGAGAATGTTTAAAATGGAACTTTTGGGTATTCTTTTAAACTCTGGCTTCCTTCTACAATTCCTTTTCATAAGCTTCTGGAATTTATTTCCCATTCAGCTTTTAATGGTTGGAGAATATAAAGGATGGATATAGGTTCTCTAGTGAATTCTTAATGTGGTCTCCTTGCTTTTCGTCTGGCCCACAGTGCCAAGAAGCATGCATGACCTTCTCTTTTTTATTGAAAGACATCGGATCGGTCATAGTTGTGAGGTTTATGTGTGTCTCAATTTTCAAGAGGTTTAATAGAGCTAAAATATTTTCTGTGCAAACACAAATGGGGGGATGGGGAGGGGGGGGGGGGGGGTGCACTGTGTCTGTGTACTGTGTGTTAATATAATTATTATCAATAGCTACCCTGGAGCAATTAGGGCTAAGTGCCTTGCTCGGCAGCACATCAACAGATTTATTTTCTGCTTGGGGATTTGAACTAGCGACCTGTCGGTTACGGGCCCAACGTCCTAACAGCTAGGCTACCTGCTGCACAGTAACTGTATTGATTGAGTATCATCATGTGTGTGAGAGTGTGTATGGCTCCTGTTGCGTGTGTTGTCATGGAGCCCATGTCAGAGTGAAAAATGATGGTGTGGTTAAATGAGGTGAGATACTGAAATCCATCTCTGAAAGCTGGAGTTCCTCTGGATTGATGTGGTGTGATGTGTTCTCTCTAACTGACTATGGAGTTCTTTGGACCTTTCACCTGACCCACTCTCATCTCTCTCCAAAGCTCAAAGCTCCTGACTCAGTGAGTTTGGAGTTTGGACCTGCAAGTCAGTCCAATGCGGGCACGCGCACACACACACACACACACACTTCTCTCTGTAACGTGATGATGGAAATGCATTTGCTTGGAGGACAAATAGCCCAAATGACAGCAGGTGAAGAGACTTCGATGTCTGTATATTGACATTGAGATCACATGTACTGTACTGGTGTGAGTCTTTAAATATTTTGAAAACTGGGCCAGAATGAATTAAAGATGGAGCTGATGATTTGTGGCTCAAGCTGACATTGGAGCATACAAGTTTAATTGACAATTTAACATTGAATAATGTGTTGGGCTGGTGTGTATGAGAAACCACTAAATCGGGGCTGGCACATAAAAAGTGGGTCCACGGCTTACGTCAGAGTTCACAGAACAAAATGTATTTGAAGTCAAACAGCATGACTGCATGGGTGTCAGCATCATAGGTGTACTCACTGTACCGTATAGACTCCTGTCTTATTACAATGATGCATATCTTTCCTTTCCCCTTCTTTCTTTGAAGAGATTGATGTATGGAGATGTTGAAGCTTTGTGAGGCCATTATGCAATTGTAAAGCGTGCCAGGTAGCCTAGTGGTTAAGACCGTTGGGCCAGTAACCGAAAAGTTGCTGTTTCGAATCCTTGGGCTGACTAGGTGAAGAATCTGTCTGTGCCCTTGAGCAAGGCACGTAACCCTAATTGCGCTAGATAAGCGTTTCTGCTAAATGATTTAAGAAAAGTGTTACATAAACTGTAGTCATGCATTCTCACTGCTGCCAGGAATAATAGTCTTCCTGTTGACGTCCCAAATGGTTCCCTATTTCCTTATGGGCCCTGATCAAAAGTAGTGCACTGTGCAGAGAATAGAGTGCCATTTAGAAAGTAGCCCATGTGTTCCTTTGACTGATGATTATGTCTATTTGAGCGGTCTGCTTTCATATTTTGGCATGTAGTTTGAAATGTGCCAGACCTGTCAAAACAGATATGCTGGTTTGATGTTCAGAGCAGATAGGAACTATACCTCCCCACCTTATTTTCTTCACTGCTTGACTGATAAGAAAAGGTGCTATTTAGTACAATTACATACATTTGGTATACAGTTGTACGCAAGTGTTTGTGTGTGTGTTCGTGTGTGCACATACAAATGCACGTGTTTGTGTACTCGTGTTTTCTGTGTTTGTGTGTGCACGTAGAGACATCCCTGCAGTAAAACAACATTAAGTTCTAACTTACTGCACTGCAAGCAGTACCGATGCACCAAGTCTGGAAACAATCGGACCCTGAATAGCTTCTACCCTCAAGCCATTAGACTGTTAAATAGTTAACCAAATAGCTACCTGGACTATCTGCATTGACCCACCTTTGCACTAACTCTTTTGACTCATCACATACGCTGCTGCTACTGCTTATTATCTATCCTGTTGCCTAGTCACTTTATCCCTACCTATATTTATATATCTACCTCAATTACCTCGTACCCCTGCACAACGACTCTGTATTTGTACCCTGTGTATATAGACAAGTTATCATTACTCATTGTGTATTTATTCCTTGTGTTATTATTTTTCTATTACTTAAATTTTTCTGCATTGTTGGGAAGCATTTCACTGTTAGTATACAGCTGTTGTTTATGAAGCATGTGTCAAATAACATTTGATTTGATTTGAAGTTCTCTCCCAGTTGTTTCTCAACCGGGCTTGTCCAGAGAGGTGTGCTTTGATTAATGATCATTCAGGGTCTAATGAAAACTTCTGAAGAGGGGGAAGGATTTCAGCGTGACACAGCGCTGAGCAGGCAGGAGCCGGACTGGGTGGCAGCATGCGTTTTAAACTCAAACATCATGTGTGTGTGTGCCGCCCTCACTAGGACTTGCTAGCCCTTTCACCATGTTTGACCTGCAGTAACTCATTGGTCCGTTAAAAGAACTCCCTCTCTTCTGTCCTGGTATTAGTTATCCTTCGAGTCTACTATGCCATCCTCTCCACAGCAAGGCAAATACTGTGCCTTCGGAAAGTATTCAGACCCCAGAATTTTTCCATTTTTTTTTTACATTACAGCCTTATTCTAAAATGGATTAAATAAAAATAAAAACTCAGCAATCTACACACAATACCCCATAATGACAAAGTGAAAACTGTTTTTTATAGATTTTTGCAAATTTATTAGATATTAAAAACAGAAATACCTTATGTACGTAAGTATTCAGACCCTATGCTATGGGATTCAAAATTGAGTTCAGGTGCATCCTGTTTCCATTGATCATCCTTGAGATGTTTCTACAACTTGATTGGAGTCCACCTGTGGTAAATTAAATTGATTGGACATGATTTGGAAAGGTACACACCTGTCTATATAAGGTTCCACAGTTGCAAAAACCAAGCCATGAGGTCAAAGGAATTGTCCGTAGAGCGCCGAGACAGCATTGTGTCGAGGCACAGATCTGGGGAAGGGTATCTAAAAAATGTCTGCAGCATTGAAGATCCCCAAGAACACAGTGGCCTCCATCATTCTTAAATGGAAGAAGTTTGGAACCACCAAGACTGAGCAATCGGGGGAGAAGGGCCTTGGTCAGGGAGGTGACCAAGAACCCGATGGTCAGTCTGACAGAGCTCTAGAGGTCCTCTGTGGAGATAGGAGAACCTTCCAGAAGGACAACCATCTCTGCAGCACTCCACCAATCAGGCCTTTATGGTAGAGTGATCAGACGGAAGCCACTCCTCAGTAAGAGGCACATGACAGCCCGCTTGGAGTTTGCCAAAAGGCACCTAAAGACTCTCAGACCATGAGAAACAACATTCTCTGGTCTGATGAAACCAAGATTGAACTCCTTGGCCTGAATGCCAAGCGTCACATCTAGAGGAAACCTGGCAACATCCCTACGGTGAAGCATGGTGGTGGCAACGTCATGCTGTGGGGATGTTTTTCAGTGGCAGGGACTGGGAGACTAGTCAGGATCGAGGCAAAGATGAACGGAGCAAAGTACAGAGAGATCCTTGATGAAAACCTGCTCCAGAGTGCTCAGGACCTCAGACTGGGGCGAAGGTTCACCTTCCAACAGGACAACGACCCTAAGCACACAGCCAAGACAACGCAGGAGTGGCTTCGGGACAAGTCTCTGAATGTCCTTGAGTGGCCCAGCCAGAGCCCGGACCTGAAAATAGCTATGCAGCAATGCTCCCCATCCATCCTGACAAAGCTTGAGAGGATCTGCAGAGAAGAATGGGAGAAACTCCCCAAATACAGGTGTGCCAAGCTTGTAGCGTCATACCCAAGAAGAATCGATGCTGTAATCGCTGCCAACGGTGCTTCAACAAAGTACTGAGTAAGGGTCTGAATACTTATGCAAATGAAATATTTCAGTTTTTAATTTTTTATACATTAGCAAAAATGTCTAAAAAACAGTTTTTGCTTTGTTGTTATGGGGTATTGTGTGTAGATTGATGAGGGAAAAAATTGATTTAATACATTTTAGAATAAGGCTGTAACGTAACAAAATGTGGAAAAAGTGAAGGGGTCTGAATACTTTCCGAAGGCACTTATTTGGTTGCTACGTGCAGGAAGACTAACAACCAGTAACGGACTAAACAGAACAGAGCTGTCATATTGAAGCCTGTTAGCTAAGCATGTCAGATGAAATATATTATCCCTTGTCCGTTATGTTTGAAGATAAATATGAGCTTAATCATAGAAGTAATTAGCTATTTCACCTGTCCCGGGTCTCTTAGGGACTGCTCCTATCACTCAGCAATGAAATCAATATATTTATCAACTAACTACTATGGGCTGGCAAGCAAAGGGAGTGTTTTTGAAAGTCAGTAGTGTGTGTGTGTGTGTGTGTGTTTGTGTGTGTGTGTGTGTGTGTGTCAGTATTTATGGTGCTGGGTGTTGGGGCAGCAGGAGGTTGGCTCCTCTGGTTTCTATGTGCCCAGCCATTAGTGGGGCAGTCTAACTGAATAAACAGCCATCAATACCGTGCTGTGGGCTATAGGCCTACACACACACACACACACACACACACACACACACACACACACACACACACACACACATACACACACACACACACACACACACACACACACACACACACACACACACACACACACGACACCACGCAAACACACCCCGGGGCCAAAGCCAAGAGTAGCATGGAAACAAAGCTACAGGCCACTATAGAGAGCAGCTGCCACTCTCCCTGCCCTCCCTGACCAAGGGTTGCATCTCAAATGGCACACTATTCCCTATATAGAGCCCGCATAGGGCTCTGGTCAAAAGCAGTGCACTATATAGAGAATAGGGTTCCATTTGGGACGCAAGCAAGTTCTCTGGTGTCACCCCCCGGTGGATGATCCATGAAGGGACAGCTTCAACAACATGGCAAGATCCGTTTGAGATTTGAAGAGCAAGGGCATTCAGGCAGACGCCCTATAGGCTACACCAGCGTTTCCCAAACTAGGTCCTGGGGACCCCAAGGGGTGCACGTCTTGGTTTTTACCCTAACACTACAAAGCTGATTCAAATAATCAAAGCTCGATGATTAGTTGGTTATTTGAATCAACTGTGTAGCGCTAGGGAAAAAACCAAAACGTGCACCCCTTGGGGTCCTGAGGAACGAGTTTAGGGCTACACAAAGCCCCAACCCCAACCTCAATATAGCGCCCTTTGATAAAACTCCTGCCCCTTGTAAATGTGAGTTTAAATATGAAGTTCCACATGGTGCCTTCAATGGCAAGACAATGACAAGCCCAAGTACTAAGAGACGAGAGCTGCTTCAAAGCTGCTGGACAGACTTGGCTTCATAATACATCACAGCTCAAGGCCAAGGGAGAGGAGGGCTTTCTTTCTGTGTGGTTTTGTAGAGGCTGAGTTATATTAGCGGAGTGGGAATGAGACATGTGTATAGTTTAGACAGGCTGGGTATCAAAGATGGGGCGGGGAGAGTAGTGGTAGGGTAATGGGAACAGATTGTGAGTGTTGGCTGGGGTAGGCAGTGGGTTGCCGGGTTGGAGATATGGGCTGCGTTGTGAGGGGCTTGGCCCACCTTTAGTCTCTGGCCATGCCACAACACCCCCCTGAAGACACGAGGGCAGCGCCAGGAATCCTGGGCCTCCAACCGCTGCCTTGGCTAAGAGGCGGGAACACACACATGCAGGCAGATGCACACGCACGCACGCACGCACACACACACACACACACACACACACACACACACACACACACACACACACACACACACACACACACACACACACACACACACACACACACACACACACACACCAACCACATCTTTAAAGCGTCCATGTCTGGTGATTAAACCATTTGAATAAGCATCTCTTTCCAGAGGACGGGATGAGCTAAGTGGCCATCAGGGTACAGGATGTCAGAGGGAAACCAAATGCTGGTTGCTGGTTGGTTGTCTTTGGAACGTTGGTCTCTGGTTGGCTGTCTTTAGTTGAGATAATTTGGCACGGTATGAGGCTCGAGGAGAGATGTTAGGCAGCCATGTACCTCTCTTATCCACATAGAAAAAAAATGAGAAAAATACTAGTTTCTATCCATCCCTTTCTCTCCTTTTGATCTTGTGGTTATTGTTGTTGACATCAGTGTCCAGACATTGTCATCTGTTACCCAGGATGCCTCACTACTGTCATGGTGGTGCCCGTGAGATCATGGATCTGGAATGTCTTGTGTCTGTTTGGGATGACGGAACCTTTCAGTCTGAGTGTATGTGTGTGTGTCTGTGTGTGTGTCTCACATAACAGAGCTTTGAGTCCGTCTGAGCACTAACAGCCCAACCCATGACTCATCTAGTACCAATGTACCAATCGCCACAGCCCAACCCAGCCCAGGGCTCACATGACAAGATGCAAAGTCTTTCAACGGCATGACAGGTTAACAGCCTCATTTAGCTTATATTAAAAGGCATCAGTGCCCCTCTTGTTTGTTAAAGTTTCAAACCTAAAGACAAAAAGCATGCAGAATAACATCATTAATAATGTCACCTCATCTATGTATTCAATGTTTTGTTTTAACTCGAGGCTCGTCACAGGAGCAGAGTAATGTCTCGTCACAGGGCTTGTCTGATGATGCAGGATAACCAGGAATGACGCAGGGACATAATATGATATTAATATAACACAGCAGCTACGCTTAAAAGGCTTGACACAGCTTTTAGAACTTTCCGTTGAACACTTATATAAGCTTTTCAAGGAGCCCACTATTAAAGGAACACCCAGTACTTCTCAGCTCAGAACTCTGTCTCACCATACCCCTGAGAAGACGTTTGGTTTTGGCTCTGTTTCAGCTACTCAAATCACTTACTGTGCTCAAACAGCTAGCTGTCTGTGTCTGGGGCTGGGCAGAGTAGGGCTCGTTATCATTACAGGATTGGTGAAGGCAATTCCACGGTAACGGAATTACGCTTTGACTTAAAATGTATTTCAAAGTTTAACAAACCATCCAACTCTATGTACAATAACTACTTTGAACAATTTACACAGTAAATTTCACAAAAACACATTTACTGGAATAACTGTAAAGTTTGGTGACAGAATTATGGTAAAATCTCCATCAGTTTTTTGTTGCAACCACGTTTTCCAAAAACGTATATATCTGCTCCGAATTAACATTCAAAGATGTCTGCAGAAAGAATGGGTTGTACATAATTGGTCCCTGATCTGTACTATTCAGAAGTGCATAATTATGGATAGTAATATCATTATCTTCATGATGACATATCCTGAATAGGTACACAAAGGTAGAAATATGCAATATCCTTATTTTGCATATTTGGGTATTATTCTACACACTGGCTATTTTTCTAATGAGCTCCACCCCCCAAAAAGACCACATTTGGTTGGTCTGGACCAAACCAAATCTGAACCAATCATAGACGTCTATGTTTCATAAGTTTGGACATCACAGTACAGTACAGTACAGTAAAGTAGATATGTTCAGTACAGTAGAGTACAGTACAATACAGTACATTACACTGTACTCTGCTCTACTGTACTGTGCTAAACTCTACTGTATAGTACTGTACTCTACTTTTCTTTACTTTACTGTTCTGTACTGTGCTATTCTGGAGTGCACTGTACTCTGCTGTCCAAACTTGTGAAACCGAGACATCTATGATTGGTTCAGATTTGGACCGGCCAGGGCAAACTGACCAAATGTCAACTTCTTGTCAACGTCCATGGACGTCCAGTGTTGGTATGCCAGTGGAAGGGAGGACAGTAGCAGGTGATCCAACTGTGGTTTGTGACTACCCTTTCAATTGGGATAATTCCGTTACCAATTTGGTAACAGAGTTACAAGTATTAATCATTTAATAATTAATTAACAAATAACAAACTTGATTTCAGTAAAAACACTATAACTAAATGGTATGTCTACCTTTTTTTGTTACTTCTGTGAACTTTCCTTTTCCTCCGTCCTCATGAGGGAGAGAAATTAGAAAATATCTTTAAGGTATGTGGGTTTTTGGCAACAGAATTACAAGGCAATGTTTCTTAAACTGACAGAAGGCAAATCATTTCTCGAACTAAATATAAGTGTTGATATTAGTTGGAAGGGTCTTTACTTCAACATTATTGTGTTTTTATTTATTTCTAATACCTTTTAAGACTTTTTCTGGTTGTCCAATATACTGTATATGCTCAATTTGAAGTTGGTTGGTTGGTAGGATGGGGAGAGAGAGAGAGAGAGAGAGAGAGAGAGAGAGAGAGAGAGAGAGAGAGAGAGAGAGAGAGAGAGAGAGAGAGAGAGAGAGAGAGAGAGAGAGAGAGAGAGGAGAGAGAGAGAGAGAGAGAGAGAGAGAGAGAGAGAGAGAGAGAGAGAGAGAGAGAGAGAGAGAGAGAGAGAGAGAGAGAGAGAGAGAGAGAGAGAGAGAGAGAGAATTTTTTTGTGGGGGGTTAAGGAACAACGAGAGGTAACATAGATCAGACCGTGGTGGCCTCTAATCCAAGTTCACTCAGCCCCTCAGCTTTTTGAAATCACATATCAAAGACCAGCCTGGATTACACTTAAATGCACATTAGACTAAACAGGCAGGTGCTCTGGTTCCGCACTGGACATGTGCCTGTCAAACAGCCCAGTGGGTAGAGAGGAGTAGAAAAGAGAGAGGAGAGAGTCCATAGTTCCTACCCGGAATCCTAATTTAAACATCCATCCTTACCACTTTAAATGAAACACACACAACCAAACAATTCCATGTTCACATACATGTCCTACAAATGTTTTGTGTTTATTGGGAGGCACCTGGCCCTTTCTCTGTACCTGGCCCTTTGTAGTGCACTACTTTTGACCAGGGCCCATAGGCCTCTGGTCAAAGTAGTGCACACTATTAGTGGTGCACGAGTCAGCTGTTTGTTCACCTGCACCCACCCACAATTGCTAATAACCCATCCGCAACAGCCCGACTAGACATTGAGTGTAAAAAACATTAGGAACACTTCGTAATATTGAGTTGCACCCACACTTTTGCCCTCAGAACAGCCTCAATTCATTGGGGCATGGACTCTATAAGGTGTCGAAAGCCTTCCACAGGGATGCTGGCCCATGCTGACTCCAATGCTTCCCAAAGTTGTGTCAAGTTGGCTAGATGTCCTTTAGATGGAGGACAATTCTTGATACACACGGGAAATTGTTCAGTGGGAAAAACCCAGCAGCTTTGCAGTTCTTGACACACTCAAACCGGTGCGCCTGGCACCTACTACCATACCTAGTTCAAAGACACTTAAATATTTTAGTCTTGCCCATTCACCCTCTGAATGGCACACATACACAATCCATGTCTCAATTGTCTCAAGATGTAAAAATCCTTCTTTAACCAGTCTCCTCCCCTTCGTCTGATTGAAGTAAATGTAACAAGTGACATCAATAAGGGATTATAACTTTTACCTGGATTCACCTGGTCAGTCTATGTCATGGAAAGAACAGGTTTTCCTAATGTTTTGTATGTGATAAAGTGAAAATCTTAGGCCCGTGCCCGACCCTAACCCGCAAATATAGAAAATACGCTGTAGGCTACAGTCAGAGACGGCTGAACTCTTTTTTGACAGGGGATGCAGGATTTGTTAAGCCTAATTGAGATATGTTTCTGCTTATAATTTTTGACATTTTGGTAGGCTATTTCAAGAGCTTGGGAACATAAGGTTCTATCTGCTTTTTTGTCAAAATTGAGTTATTGACATATCCTTGTTCGGTTCAATTCTCTCTACCTATATAGGTCTCTAAATACCCCAATTCATGTTGATAAGTTCAAAAGAATAAAATATAAAAATGTACACTATTCAAACGAATGAGGGCTCAGAACTTTAAAAGCAATTATCTGATTTGTTTAGTGCAACATTTTTGGTGTGAAATTTACGAATGACATCAGTTTGACCGGTTGTAAGAAAATAGAAAGCTGTGAAAATGACCCAGCATGTTTCTGATCATATTTCAGGTCGACTTGGATGCATATTTCATGTGGTTGAAATACTATCAGCTTTTATGATGCTGTTAAAGATAGCACCTCTACACACGGTCCCTAACTGCAAATTCTAATTCTCTCAAGATGCTGAATTAAATAAATAATATTTCTCAACTCCTGTTCCCAAGTCAAAATGTACGTTTGGTGTATCATTTTACTGCAACAAATGCTTAATTCTCCAGGAGTCAATATTAAGGCTATGTGAGAGGTTATAGACCTACAGTCAGTGTCCAGATTTCAGTTTCCATTTAACCCATCTGAACAGTAGGTTACAATTCCCTTGACCTATTTGGCCTATTTGAAGTCCCCGTCTTGTGACTGTCGAATTTGTATAGCGCAATCACAATCATCACACATAACATTGCCAGTACTGCTATCATCCTCTTTTACCACTTCACCAAATCTTTCTCAAACATTACTTTTCTTTCCCTCCCTTCAATGTATTTCCAACCCTCCATTTCGCAGCTTTTCTCTTATTTTTACATTTTTACATTTTTTTCCTCCCCAATTTTGTGATATCCAATTGCGATCCAATTACAATCTTGTCTTTCCTCTTATTGAATTAAACTCTGACATTGTCCTTTTTGCCTCAGTGGATCAAAAATATATACAGTGGGGAGAACAAGTATTTGAATACTTATGTCATGCAATAAAATGCAAATGAATTACTTAAAAATCATACAATGTGATTTTCTGGATTTTTCGTTTAGACTCCGTTTCTCACAGTTGAAGTGTACCTATGATAAAAACTATAGACCTCTACATGCTTTGTAAGTAGGTAAACCTGCAAAATCGGCAGTGTATCAAATACTTGTTGTCACGCCCTGGCTCTGGGACTCTGTTATGTTGAGCCAGGGTGTGTAGTTTCTATGTGTCTGTGTTCTAGGTTCTTTATCTAGCTGATGTGTTTTCTATGTTGGCCGGTGTGGTTCTCAATCAGAGGCAACGTGAATCAGCTGTTGATTGTTGTCTCTGATTGGGAACCATACTTAGGCAGCCTGTTTTGCCACAGTGTTTGTGGGATCTTGTTCCGTGTATGGTTTGTGTCTGTTACTAAGGACTTCACGTATCGTTTTGTTGTTTTGTTCGTGTGTGTACTCACAAAATAAAGTATGTTCACTCTTCACGCTGCGCATTGGTCCACTTCTATCGACGATCGTGACACTTGTTCTCCCCACTGTATATTTGGCGTGTGTACAGTTAGGTCCTAAAGCTTATAGGCTTACCAACTAATGCCAGAAAGCCTAAAAATAATCAGGGGCCATGTTTCCACTCTGAAGAACATCATGCTGTAAATGAAAATTAAATCACTTAAATAAGAAAATAAATCATCTTTCAAGTTAGTCAGCTCTCTCTCTCTCTCTCTCTCTCTCTCTCGCTCTCTCTCTCTTGCTCTCTCTCTCTCTCGCTCTCTCTCTCTCTCTCCACAGGTGGCCGGTGGCACCTTAATTGAGGAGGATGGCTCATAGTAATGGCTGTAATGGAATGGTATCGAACACATCAAACACATGTTTTCCATGTGTTTGATACCATTCCATTCACTCAATTCCAGCCATTATTGTGAGCCATCCTCCCCTCAGCAGCCTCCTGTGTCTCTCTCTTTCCACCCCCCCTCTCTCCCCTGCTCACAGTTAGTGAACAACCTAAAATAAACAGACAAATTTGACCTACATTATGAGCAAAGCAGGCAGTCTGCTACATACAATTAATCTTTAATAAAGCGTCTTAAAGACTGGGAAATAAATGTGTTGCTGGAAATTATTTTGATGCAATCTGAAGTCTCTTTTCCAAATTTCTGTGACTCACTCCCCACCCTCCTGATGACGCCCCTCCTGCCATTACATTGTCTGCCGCTCATTGACAGCCAAATGGCCTCCAGTCCTTCCCCTCTCTACAATTAAACAATTACCACAGATTAACCTTCTCTCACTTAAAAAGACAGATTTGATGAAGATGTCTTCTGTCCTTTTTTGTTTCCCTTTCTCTTTTTTTCAACTGCCTCAAGCTCTTATTTTGCTACGTGTGCCGCAGCAGCGTGGCCGAAACTTCACGTTACAATTTAACCGTTTCGCTCCATTTCCATTGAAACGAATGGGCGACTTAGTGCCAAAGTTAGTGTCAGCACAGCAGGCAGCAGCACTGACTGTAGTACAGTGGCAGGGAGCTCCGAGCTCGACTCGTGATTGGAATATATTGCTCAGCCGGTGTGCCTGATGCTAGAGGTCTCATCAAGCCTGTGTCAATATTTATTCAGCACACAGTTTCCATTTCAGCAGGCCACCCCTGCATCACCTTACCACTTAGTGGTTCACAGGTCCCCACTCTGTCAACGCAGTCATCCAACAGCTGGGTCGAACTGGACGTGCTGCAGTAAAAGGGGCCAAAATTTAGTGAAGGCCTATTTCTTGCCGGTGTGTTGGACGTTTAGGCTTGTGTAAGTCTGTCTCCACCAACTATTACTGTCTCCCAGCACATTACCTCATGAGGAATTAATGGCTGGGGCTGCACCCTAAATGGTACCATATTCCCTATGCAGTGCACTACTTTTGACCAGGGCTCATAGTAGTGCACTATACAGGGAATAAGGTGCAATTTGGGACACAGCCTGGGTGTGCATGTATCAGATCCTCTGAAGATCATTAGCATGGAAAAAATACTTGTACTTCTAGAAGGGTCCGGTTTGTTTTCTCTCACTGTTTTTACAGAGATAATGTTAGCATCTAAATGGCTGTTGGTACAGAGCCATTGGTGAGGATTGTAGACTATGTCACAGTAAGGGATTTGTAGTGTTGTGTTTACGACTAGATGGATGCTGGCTTACCTAGTTACACATCCAATAAGTATTTACTTAACTCTGGGTTCAATACGTGATCATTTGTTAAACCTGAATCTCCATTACTCTGTCAATCAGAGACATTGGTAACTAAACTTGTCACTGCATGTAGTTGATTAATATGACTTTCATTTACGGTACAGGCGGTTACTTTTAGAACCAAACATGTGAAATCAGAGCTACACTATCTCTGGTAGGATCGGTCAGCCAGTCATTTATACATAAAGGCCAGTCTGGTATCTCTTTGCTCTGTCCAGAGGCTTTCCGAAGAGTTAAAATGTGTGATCTCCGATCTCTTGGCCACAACAGATGAGTTTGGCCTAAATGACTCATCACTCGATGATTAGTGGTGACTGACTGGGCTGGTATTCATTCACTCCTTCCCCATAAACCCCATTCAGCCATGTTGGATGGAGGCTATTTGGAGCTGAGTGGGCTAGCGCCGCTAACCATGACCTTTAGATGTGAAGCAGAGATGCATGTTGTCTCTCTTAAACATTTGAAAATGCTGCAAACCATATGGAGAAGAGAAGAGAGAGATAGACAAACCGAGAGTGAGAGAGGGCAAGAGTCTATGAGTCATACTGTGAATTTATTGTGGCATGTAAAATCCACTAATCCATACTTGAGAACAGGTTATATTCCACCACTCTAGCCTTGGCTGGGGTTTTGCATGGGGGTTTTGCATGGTGTGCAACAGAGCAACCAGCACTGCCCACTAAGGAATGCCCATAAACCCTCCCACCCTGTGATGCCCTTCACTGCCCTTGGGGCTGTGAGGGGAAACCCTGCAGCAGCCTGTGTGGGCCCCACCATCAGTCAGGACCTCACTGGAAGCCCTCTGTCTGTCTCAAACTAGACCTGGCTTCAAGTTGTATTCGTTTTCTTTCAAATGCTTCAGCTGAGCTCGAGAGAACCAAGTCAATAGTGCCAAAAGTATAAACCCCGCCCATCTGGTACTGCAAGCCAAGCTGATCAAACGGTCAGTGTTTGAAAGATAACAAATACTGTTTGAACCCAGGTCGGGTTAACTACCTCTTCCCTTAAACCATTACCCCACAGTGGTGGAGATGGGCTGCTGAGAAGCCAGTCTCATTGCTTATGTTTAATTAATGGTATTTTCTAGACTTATTTATGCTTCATAAATGGCTAGGGGGTCCAATATTAGACGCATGTTGTTTATTAAATGTCTGGGTTTTATTGCATACTGTTAGATGGGAAGCATTTTGCTGGTGTGAAGATGGAAAAATGTGTCTGGGAGAAGGGTTAGGGGTGTAAGGGTTAGACATGGCGCTGGGACAGTGATAAAAGGTCTACATACCTGTGGTTCTGCTAGACTGGTGTTAAGCAAGGGGTGGTCAGGAGAGAGCTGACACACATACACTGACTGTAAGATAGGACCACCAAAGGTAGTGGTCTACGAGAGAAGAAATTGCAAAAAATGTCAGAGAAATACAAAGGTCGCAATTGCACAACCAATATCATAACACCATATTGATATCCTTGAAACCATACAATAAAAAGAGATGTGATGGAAAGCAGGAGAGAGACAGAGAGAGAGTAGAGAGACAGAGAAGAGACAGAGACACAGACAAACACAGAGACACAGAGAGAAAATTAAGAGAAAAGAGAGGGAAAAGGATGATCATTAGTTCAGTGTCCATGTAATGGTACAATCAAATGCATGGTGCCACAGTAACTGGAGCTTACAGCTGTCCTGTGGCTGAGAGGCCTATAAGAGTCCTATAATGAGTGTAGTCCCTGAGTTACTGTACCGCTCTCTGCTCTCTCTCTCTCTCTCTCTCTCTCTCTCTCTCTCTCTCTCTCGCTCTCTCTCTCTCCCTCTCCGTCATCTGGAAGCTTTTTCTCCATCCTTCCTCCCTTCTTCCTCCCCTTCCGTCCTGGTATTATGTATTTAAGCTGTCAGATCAAACACAATCCCCTGTAAAAACCAGGATAGTTCTCCTAATCAGCCAAATTGCGTAACGCCATGCCTGAGGGGAAGACGTCTCTTTTTCCACCTTCTCTTCTCTTCTCTTCTCTTCTCTTCTCTTCTCTTCTCTTCTCTTCTCTTCTCTTCTCTTCTCTTCTCTTCTCTTCTCTTCTCTTCTCTTCTCTTCTCTTGAAGACATTACCTAATGGCATCAAACCAATGGTTACACTCTTCATCATCAGTGTCTCATTGATGCAAACGGATGTAATGGTAAAAATATGGCTGCTATTTTACGGGCTCCTAACCTGCTGTGCTATTTTGTTAGTGTTTGTAACTTATTTTGTAACTTATTGTGTACATAATGTTGATGCTACCGTCTCTTATGACCTAAAATAACTTCTGGACATCAGAACAGGGATTACTCACCTCGAACTGGACAAAGATTTTTTATTTAACGAGTCCACCTGCTTTCTCGGGAACGGGCCAAAATCCCTGTCCTTTGCGTGAATAAAACACGGAGAAAAAGGGGGCGGAGGTCGGGCTGCCTTCAGAGAATTCGTAGGCGAGTGAGTAAACCTCCACTACCATCCGTTCTATTGGCCAATGTGCAATCAATGGGACATTAAAAACTGTAATATCTTATGTTTCACTGAGTCGTGGCTGAACGACTACACAGATAATATAGAGCTGGCTGGATTTTCCGTGCATCGGCAGGACAGAGAAGCCACATCTGGTAAGGCGAGGGGCGGGGGTGTCTGTCTATTAGTCAATAACAGCTGGAGCGCGATGTCTAATATTAAAGAAGTCTCAAAGTATTGCTAGCCTGAGGTAGAGTACCATATGATAAGCTGTAGACCACACTATCTCCCAAGAGAGTTCTCATCTATATTATTCGTAGCCGTCTATTTACCACCACAAACTAATGCTGGCACTAAGACCGCACTCAACGAGCTGTATGAGGCCATAAGCAAACAAGAAAATGCTCATCCAGAAGCGGCGCTCCTAGTGGCCAAGGACTTTAACGAAGGCAAACTTAAATCCATTTTACCTCATTTCTACCAGCATGTCACATGTGCAACCAGAGGAAAAGACACTCCAGACCACCTTTACTCCACACACAGAGACACATACAAAACTCTCCCTCGCCCTCCATTTGGCAAATCTGACCATAATTCTATCCTCCTGATTCCTGCTTACAAACAAAAACTGAAGCAGGAAGTACCAGTGACTCGCTCAATACGGAAGTGGTCAGATAACGCAGATGCTACGCTACAGGACTGTTTTGCTAGCACAGACTGGAATATGTTCCGGGATTCATCCAATGGCATTGAGGAGTATACCACCTCAGTCATCGGCTTCATCAATATGTGCATCAATGATGTCGTCCCCACAGTGACCGTACGTACATATCCCAACCAGAAGCCATGGATTACAGGCAACATCCGCATCGAGCTAAAGGATAGAGCTGCCGCTTTCAAGGAGCGGGACACTAATCCGGACGCTTATAAGAAATCCCGCTACGCCCTCAGACGAACCATCAAACAGGCAAAGCGTCAATATAGGAGTATGATTGACTCCTACTACACAGGCTCTGACGCTCGTCGGATGTGGCAGGGCTTGAAAACTATTACGGACTACAAAGGAAACCCAGCCGAGAGCTGCCCAGTGACGTGAGCCTACCAGACGAGCTAAATGCCTTTGAGGCAAACAACACTGAAGCATGCATGAGAGCACCAGCTGTTCCGGACGACTGTGTGATAACGCTCTCGGTAGCCGATGTGAGCAGGACCTTTAAACAGGTCAACATTCACAAAGCCGCGGGGCCAGACAGATTACCAGGATGTGTTATCAAAGCATTCGCGGACCAACTAGCAAGTGTCTTCACTGACATTTTCAACATGTCCCTGACCCAGTATGTTATACCTACATGTTTCAAGCAGACCACCATAGTCCCTGTGCCCAAGGAAGCGAAGGTAACCTGCCTAAATGATTACCGCCCCGTAGCACTCACATCAGTAGCCATGAAGTGCTTTGAAAGGCTGGTCATGGCTCACATCAACACCATTATCCGGATACACTAGACCCACTCCAATTCGCATACCACCCCAACAGATCCACAGATGACGCAATCTCAATCGCACTCCACACTGCCCTTTCCCACCTGGACACAAGGAACACCTATGTGAGAATGCTGTTCATTGACTACAGCTCAGCGTTCAACACCATAGTGCCCACAAAGCTCATCACTAAGCTAAGGACCCTGGAACTAAACACCTCCTTCTGCAACTGGATCCTGGACTTACTGACAGGCAACCCCCAGGTGGTAAAGGTAGGCAACAACACGTCTGCCATGCTGATCCTCAACACTGGGGCTCCTCAGGGTGCGTGCTTAGTCCCCTCCTGTACTCCCTGTTCACCTACGACTGCGTGGCCAAACACGACTCCAACACCATCATTACGTTTACTGACGACACAACAGTGTTAGGCCTGATCACCGACAATGATGAGACAGCCTATAGGGAGGAGGTCAGAGATCTGGCAGTGTGGTGCCAGGTCACCAACATCTCCTTCAATGTGAGCAAGACAAAGGAGCTGATCGTGGACTACAGGAAAAGGTGGGCCGAACAGGCCCCCATTAATATCGACGGGGCTGTAGTGGAGCGGGTCGAGAGTTTCAAGTTCTTTGGTTTCCACATCACCAACAAACTATCATGGTCCAAACACACCAAGACAGTCGTGAAGAGGGCATGACAATACCTTTTCCCCCTCAGGAGACTGAAAAGATTTGGCATGTGTCCCCAGATCCTCAAAAAGTTATAATAATAATAATATGCCATTTAGCAGACGCTTTTATCCAAAGCGACTTACAGTCATGCGTGCATACATGTTTTGTGTATGGGTGGTCCCGGGGATCGAACCCACTACCTTGGCGTTACAAGCGCCGTGCTCTACCAGCTGAGCTACGGAGGACCACCCATACAGCTGCACCATCGAGAGCATCCTGACCGGTTGCATCAACGCCTGGTATGGCAACTGCTCGCCATCTGACCGTAATGCGCTACAGAGGGTAGTGCGTACAGCCCAGTACATCACTGGGGCCAAACTTCCTGCCATCCAGGACCTATATACTAGGCGGTGTCAGAGGAAAGGCCAAAAAATTGTAAAATAATCCAGTCACCCAAGTCATAGACCGTTCTCTCTGCTACCACACTGCAAGCAGTACGGGAGCGCCAAGTCTAGGACAAAAAGGCTCCTTAACAGCTTCTACCCCCAAGCCATAAGACTGCTGAAAAAATAATCAAATGGCCACCCGGACTATTTACATTGGTTTGGGATAGGCTTAAAACAGAAATCTCAAAAACAACTTTCTATCGCTGGATTTGAACTTGCTATCCTCGTCCACAACGCCCTAGCAAACCGAAACCTACTTGAAGGTAACAGCGCTCATTGTTGCCCCTAGTGGCTGGTTTCCACTTCCTCAGACTTGGATGGACGTTGAATACTGACTTGTATCACGGGTGACCTGGCTGCCCAAATGGCACCCTATTCCCCATAAAGTGTGCTACGTTTGACCAGAGTCCTATGGGCGGGCCTTGGTCAAACGTAATGCAATGCATAGGGAATAGGGTGCCATAGTCTGCCACACACTAGACCAATACAACCTATCTTGACAGAGGTGAGATGGAGTCTGCCAGAGATGAGCTTGAGACATAAATCAACCCACTAGTTAGTTTCCTTGGAAGTAACCACATCCTTCTCCTCTTCTTCCTCCTCCTCCTCTTCCTCCTCCTCGTCCTCCTCCCACTCCCTCCGTCCTTATTTCAGAGCTGAAATGAAATCTCAGAGAACAATAGGGAATGAAAAAGGGTAATAATAGAATCTATTCCAAGAGGTGACCAACCAGTACTGTCTTCAGTCTTTCTACGTAATGACTCTTTGTGAAAAAAAGAAGGCTATTTTACTCAAAAATTGTCTAAGCTTCTTCGTTGATTGCTTTTATTTTTGTTCAATCCATTCCTGTTTAGGAGGACTTTGGTTATGAAAGCTCTTCTTTTGGGTCATTGTATGGACAGTGTTCCAGACCATAACAACATGGTCTGGAAAAGTAGTGCACTGTATAGGGAATAGGGTGCAATTTGGGATACAACCTCAGTAAAGGTCATTGTACTAGCGTAGCTAGCTCAGGAAGCTGGTCAGTACTGTAGAGGCAGTTAGCAGCGCTGGGTCAAGGACACATTAGTCTGTTATCTTCAGAGAGGCTAGCGTCCTGAGGTTTATAACCTCAGCTACTCACATCCTCATATCCATTTACCAGCAGTGGAAAAAGTACCCAATTGTTATACTTGAGTAAAAGTAAAGATACCTTAATAGAAAATAACTCAAGTAAAAGCGAAAGTCACCCGGTAAAGTACTACTTGAGTAAAAGTCTAAAATTATTTGGTTTTAAATATTCTTAAGTATCAAAAGTAAATGTAATTGATAAAATGTGCTTAAGTATCAAGAATTTGAAATTCCTTATATTAAGCAAACCAGACGGCACCATTTTATTGCTTTTTTAATTTACGGATAGCCAGGGGCACACTCCAACACTGTGTTTAGTGAATCCGCCAGATCAGGTAGTAGGGATGACCAGGGATGTTCTCTTGATAAGTGTGAATTGGACCATTTTCCTGTCCTGCTAAGCATTTAAAATGTAACAAGTACTTTTAGGTGTCATGGAAAACATATGGAGTAAAAAGTACATTATTTTCTTTAGGAATGTAGTGAAGTAAAAGTAAAAGTTGTCAAAAATAAAAATAGTAAAGTAAAGTACAGATACCAAAAAAAACTACTTAAGTAGTACTTGAAAGTATTTTTACTTAAGTACTTTACACCACTGGCATTTACTCACTGCTTATTCACTACTTCCCAGCTCACTGTATTGGCTCAGGATGGCTTTTCCCAGATGTGACACGAGGGGAAAATAAACCTTGACCAGTTCTGTCCAGATCCGGACATCTTTCAGCCAACATCACCTGAGGACTATTCTGTTTGTTATCAGTTCCTCAATGATCGCAGAGCTTTTTCCATGTTTTTCCATGTTGAATTTCAATGTATTGTTGTTGGTGGTGTTCTTAGAATTGTTTCTGGATATAAGGCAGAACTTTCAAGTTGAAAAAGTAAACCAAAAAGCCCCCTATAAGAGTGTAAAGCCAGAGAACACGGCCACGCTTTTATCCCGACTGCAGATAAAAAATGTTTTACACCAAGCAGAAAGATATGCTTGACATACTGTATGTTTATTTTATTTCATAGTAAAATAGACAACAGATAACCTCCCTGTTTACGCTAGTTCATCTGGTCCTCTGAAGATGATCGTAATTCAGTGGAACATTTTCGAATTAGTTACTGCCGTCTCTTCCAAGACCAACGTTCAGAGCAAAGCCTTTCTCTTTCCCTAATAAACCGACTGGGGCAGGGTGAAGAGTTTGAGTTATTATTAGCCTACGCTAGCTGGCAGTCAATCTGTGGAACTTGGGTTAGCCAAAAACAGAGAGAAAGAAGAAGAGCAGAACTGGTCAAGGTCTTGGACGTAGAAGCAATTAGAGGAGGGGAAACCATGGGATAAAGAGCAGAAAAAAAGCTATTGTAAATCTTGACCACGGCCAAGTTTATGACAGTGGAGGATAATGAATGTCTAGAAAGAGGGTGAGAGGATTAAAGGTAGTTCCAGGCAGTTCCTCCACAGTGCATGGTCTTGGGTTTCTCTCTGGTCCTGATTGCTGCTGGATGCGAAGGAAGTAACCTCTGGATGGGTGACTCATCTCTTGGAGTCGGGCCTCGCTGATCGCTTTTTGAGCCTCAAAGAGAATGGACCATCTTCATAGTACTCTTCAAAGAGCCACTCTTATCACTAGCCTATGTGTCAAGCTTTTGCCAGTTACTGTTTGCAATAAATAATGATGACTTATCATGTTGACTACTGATGCGTGCTAACAATACATCTTATAGTTCTTGTATGTGTCCCAAATGGCACCATATTCCCTATATCGTGCACTACTTTTAACCAGATACCTATGGGGCTCAGTCAAAGTACTGCAATGCATATCGAATGGGTTACAATTGTCTTTCAAACGTCTACCTTCTTATGCCTCAGTGCACTGGCTTCAGTGTTTGTAGTATACGCCTCCAAGCCATTCGCCGTTATTTTGAGCCAAGATGCAGGTGGTGATTACTTTTTTCCTTCACTTCCCTACACCTACCCCCATCATCTCCACTGGTCTCAATCCTCACGTGTTGCCTGTCCAGGGTCACCTCTAAATATGAGCCTCACCCCACCGTCCCCCCTCCCTCCTCCCGCCCCAGGGGTTAACGACACCCCCTTAGAGAGCTCCCCCCACTTCTCTGTTGGATTCTCTCCCGCCCCCCCCCTAGGCCTGGGCTCCCCATCTTGATCGGACTGGAAGGGGGACCGTTTCCATGGCAACACACGTTGTGTTTGTGTACACACAGTGGTTTCAGGAGCCGGGGGGGTTCAGGAAGAGGAAATTAATCACCATGGGGAAATACAGGTCACTGTGACTGGGGGCTCAGGGGAGTAGCAACCACCCATACTGGGGAAAGCACAGAACCCACCCCCCAACAAGACCCCCCCCCCCCCTGTTCCTCACTCTCCACTCAGACTTCCACCGCCACCTATCCACCCCGGTTCCCCTCTAGTTATGATTAGAAACCATAACAACATGCTTCACTGTCAAAATGTGTCCACATTCATTCAGCCCCACGGCTTAACAACCTGTTTGTGTGACTAGACTGGGGGCCCCTGTTACCCCTCCAAAGGACTAGGGGTTTTAGAGGTGTAATCATCCACATGCACTGATCACAAAGGCCCCTATCTTCCTCTGACATATGGTAATCAGGAAGGTAAGGGTTGAGTGTGTGTTTTTTTGTGTGTGGTGTGTGGTGTGTGTGTGTTTGTGCGCATGTGTGTGTGTGTGTGGATGGTTCTGGGTCTTTGATGGTTCGCCTCATGTTGCCTCAGGCCTGTTCAGTGCCCCCAATGATAGCTGCTTTGATCCAACAAGACCGGCTACTATACCGGTTACTACTCAGGGTTATCGTGACAGTCATTACTGGTATTACAGGACGTTAATAACTTAATACACTTAGAAAGAAAGGGCTACCTAGACGCCAAAAGGGTTCTGTTACATGGACAGCCAGAGAACCCTATATGATTATAGGTAGCCCCTTTTCTTCTAAGAATGTACATATCCTCTTAGGTAGATATACAGTGAGGGAAAAAAGTATTTGATCTCCTGCTGATTTTGTACGTTTGCCCACTGACAAAGAAATGATCAGTCTATAATTTTAATGGTAGGTTTATTTGAACAGTGAGAGACAG
>NW_028163754.1:20000-67500 GCF_964263955.1 Coregonus lavaretus | reverse complement strand
GCCTGAGGAGAGACACATGGAACGAGGGGTTAATGTGATAATCATTAGGCAGTTGTAACCTGTAACATACCTCGTTCAATCTCCTCAGGACTTTAAATGGCCCCACAAACCGCCGACCCAGCTTCCGGCAGGGCAGGCGAAGGGGCAGGTTTCGAGTCGAGAGCCAGACTCGATCTCCAGGTGCGTACACTGGACCCTCACTGCGGTGGAGATCGGCGCTCGACTTCTGCCTACGGATAGCCCGCTGCAGATGTACATGCGCAGCGTTCCATGTCTCCTCCGAGCGCCGAAACCACTCATCCACCGCAGGAGCCTCGATCTGGCTCTGATGCCATGGTGCCAGAACCGGCTGATACCCCAACACACACTGGAAAGGGGTCAGATTCGTAGAGGAATGGCGAAGAGAGTTCTGGGCAATCTCTGCCCAGGGGATATACCCCGACCACTCCTCCTGCCGGTCCTGGCAATAAGATCTCAGAAACCTACCCACATCCTGGTTCACTCTCTCCACCTGCCCATTACTCTCAGGGTGGAAACCCGAGGTAAGGCTAACCGAGACCCCCAAGCGTTCCATGAACGCCCTCCAGACTCTAGAGGTGAATTGAGGACCCCGAT
Source organism: Coregonus lavaretus (assembly GCF_964263955.1). NCBI lineage: Eukaryota > Metazoa > Chordata > Actinopteri > Salmoniformes > Salmonidae > Coregonus > Coregonus lavaretus. The sequence continues at coordinate 66,885 of NW_028163754.1, read as the reverse complement.
CAGACACTATATCCTCGGGTACCCCGTAGTGGCGGAAGACGTGGGTAACAAAGCCTCAGCAGTCTGTAGGGCAGTAGGGAGACCCTCATTGGAATGAGACGACAGGCCTTAGAGAACCGATCCACAATGACCAGAATAGTGGTATTCCCCTGGGAAGGGGGAAGGTCCGTGACAAAGTCTACCGAGAGGTGAGACCACGGCCGTTGTCGAACGGGTAGGGGTTGTAACTTCCCCCTGGGCAGGTGTCTAGGCGCCTTACACTGAGCGCACACCGAGCAGGAGGAGACATAAACCCTCACGTCCTTAGCCAATGTTGGCCACCAGTACTTTTCACTAAGGCAGTGCACTGTCCGGCCAATACCAGGATGTCCAGAGGAGGGTGACGTATGAGCCCAATATATGAGACGATCACGAATCTCGAGCGGAACGTACGTCCGCCACACTGGACACTCTGGAGGAGTAGGGTCGGTGCATAACGCCCGCTCGATTTCCGCATCGACCTCCCACACCACCGGTGCCACCAGACAAGACTCCGGCAGTATGGGAGTGGGCTCAATGGACCTCTCCTCTGTGTCATATCGCCGGGACAGGGCGTCTGCCTTACCGTTCTGGGACCCTGGGATGTAAGTGAGCTTAAAAACAAACCGGGCCAGAAACATGGCCCACCTAGCCTGACAAGGGTTCAGTCTCCTAGCTGCCCGGATGTACTCCAGGTTATGATGGTCAGTCAGAATGAGAAAAGGGTGTTGAGCCCCCTCAAGCCAATGCCTCCACACCTTTAGGGCTTGAACCACGGCTAGCAGCTCGCTGTCCCCCACGTCATAATTATGTTCCGCCGGGCTGAGCTTCTTAGAGTAAAAAGTGCAGGGCCGGAGTTTAGGAGGCGTGCCTGAGCGTTGAGACAGTACAGCCCCAATACCGGCCTCTGACGCGTCCACCTCCACCTGGAACGCTAAAGCGGGGTCCGGATGCGCCAGCACTGGAGCCGAGGTGAACAGGTCCTTCAGTTTTCCAAACGCCCTGTCCGCCTCAGCCGACCACTGCAAACGCACCGGGCCCCCCTTCAGCAGGGAGGTGATGGGAGCTGCTACCTGTCCGAAACCCCGGATAAACCTCCGGTAGTAATTGGCAAAACCCAAAAACCGCTGCACTTCCTTAACCATGGTTGGAGTCTGCCAATTACGCACGGCTGAAACGCGGTCAATCTCCATCTCCACCCCTGACGCGGACAATCGATGGCCCAGGAAGGAGATGGACTCCTGGAAAAACAGACATTTCTCTGCCTTGACATACAAGTCATGCTCCAACAGCCTACCCAACACTCGACGCACCAGGGCTACATGCTCGGCTCGTGTAGAAGAGTAAACTAGAATGTCGTCAATATACACCACTACACCCTGCCCATGCAAATCCCGGAAGATCTCATCCACAAAGGATTGGAAGACTGAAGGAGCATTCATTAACCCGTATGGCATGACGAGATACTCATAGTGACCCGAGGTGGTACTAAATGCTGTCTTCCATTCATCTCCCTCCCTAATGCGCACCAAGTTGTAGGCGCTCCTGATATCCAGTTTTGTGAAGAAACGCGCTCCGTGTAATGATTCCGTCATACTCGCAATCAGAGGGAGAGGATAACTGTATTTAACAGTGATCTGATTGAGACTACGGTAATCAATACACGGGCGCAACCCTCCATCCTTCTTCTTCACAAAAAATAAACTCGAGGACGCAGGAGAAGTGGAGGGCCGTATGTATCCCTGTCTCAGAGACTCGGCTATGTATGTCTCCATAGCCGCCGTCTCCTCTTGAGACAGAGGATACACATGACTACGCGGATGTGCAGCACCTGCCTGGAGGTCTATCGCACAATCCCCCTGTCTATGAGGTGGCAATCGCGTCGCCCTAGTCTTGCTGAACACGAGTGCCAAATCATAATACTCAGGAGGAATGTGCAGTGCGGGCACTTGGTTCGGACTTTCCACCGTGGTCGCCCCTACGGAAACACCTAGACACCGCCCGACACACTGGTCAGACCACTCCTTGAGAGCCCTCTGTTGCCACGAAATGGTGGGGTCATGGGCGATTAACCAAGGAAGCCCCAGCACCACGGTATACGCAGGAGAGTCGATCAGATACAACTGAATTATCTCCTCATGACCCCCCTGCGTCTTCATCTTTAGTGGCGCTGTGACCTCCCTAATCATCCCAGATCCCAACGGACGGCTATCTAGGGCATGGATAGGAAAGGGCACATCTACTGGTAGGAGGGGAATCCCTAACTTAACACAAAAATTACGATCAATAAAATTCCCAGCTGCGCCTGAATCGACTAGCGCCTTATGCTGGGAATGAGATGCAACCTGGGGAAATACTACTGGTATACACAGGTGAACAACAGAGAGCTCTGGGTGAGTAGGGCGCCTACTCACCTGGAATGACTCCCCAGTGCGTGACCTGTTGTCTCGATCCCCTGGAGGCCCTCCCCAGCACCTAACCGCAGTGTGTCCTCCGCGGCCACAGTTGGTGCAGAGGACGGCCCCCCTCCGGATCTCTCTCCTCCTCTCTCTAGCGCCAGCACCCCCGAGCTCCATAGGGCTCGGCTCGGAGGTGCTGGGGGATGGAATGGACGGCCCCAACTCCGGACGTCCGCGGGTAGCCAGCAGGGTATCCAGACGGATTGACATGTCCACCAACTGATCGAAGTTTAGATTGGTGTCCCTGCAGGCCAACTCTCGTCGAACGTCCTCTCGCAGGCTGCACCGATAGTGGTCGATGATGGCCCTCTCATCCCACCCCGCATCCGCTGCTAGAGTCCAGAAGTCCAGGGCGAACTCCTGTGCGCTCCTCTTCCCCTGTCGGAGGTGGAACAGACGCTCCCCCGCCGCTTTACCCTCTGGGGGATGATCGAAAACAGCCCTGAAGCGGCGGGAGAACTCCGCGTAGCTGATGGTGGCGGCGTCTATTCCCCTCCATTCGGCATTGGCCCACTCCAAAGCCTTGCCGGATAGACAGGAGATGAGGGCAGACACGCTCTCGTATCCCGAGGGCGCCGGGTGTATGGTTGCCAGGTAGAGTTCCACTTGAAGTAGGAACCCCTGACACCCGGCTGCGGTGCCATCATATGCCCTCGGGAGCGAGAGCCGAATCCCACTGGACTCCGGAGATGGTATGATGGGGCTGGCCGATGGTGGTGGTAATGTAGGAGGAGGTGTGGGCAAGCCTCCTCTTTCCCATCGGCGCAGGGTGTCCATCACATCTTGCATGGCGGAGCCGAGTCGATGGATCATGGCGTCCTGGCTGCTGACCCGATCCTCCAGTGACTCGGTCACCGCCGCTGCTCCTGCTGACTCCATGGGTGGTATGTTATTCTGTCAAAAGCTGATGTGTATGCGGTGGTGAAGTCAGGCGCAGGACACAGAGGATAAGTAAAGACGACTTTACTAACAAACTAAATACGCACAAATAAACGTCTCCAACACTGGAGGGAAAAACACCATATGCGTAATAGACACGATGAGCAAAATACCGACACATACATCCAAGACACGTGGACAATAACACACAAAGGCAAAACATAAAACAGGTGAACTTATACGTGACATAATCAATACAGAATACAAAACAGGTGTACCAACTAGACATGACAAAACAAACATGGAAAACATCCAGCGGTAGTAGCTAGTACTCCGGGGACGACGAACGCCGAAGCCTGCCCGAGCAAGGAGGAGGAGCAGCCTCGGCGGCATCCGTGACAATGAAGCCAAGCAAAATGCAACGACACCAGGAAACAAAACACCAGGAGACTATTGGTGAAGATCAGGATTTTTTTGAGAGGAAGAAGCAGTTTGCACTATCAAAAAGATCCACAGACATCAGAAAAGCATTTGAAAGAGCAGGCAGTGATTTACACAGAGCCACGGAGGCGTCATTTGAGTGTTCGCTATTAATTGCCAAGGCTAAAAAGCCGCACAATATTGGAGAGCAGCTAATCAAACCCGCCTGCCTGAAAATTGTAGCGAGGCTGTGTGGCCCACAGGTGGTGGATAAAGTGAGAACCGTCCCACTCTCTGACAACACTGTCAAAGACAGAATTAATAAAATGGCTGGAGATTGTCAAAACCAGCTGCACGAGAAGCTTAGGAATGTTCCCTTTGCCATTCAGTTGGATGAAACAACAACAGTGTCAGACGAATCCGTGCTCATCGATTATGTGCAATATATTGACGGTGATGACTTGAAACAAGACATTCTTATGTCTACCAATCTAGCCACAACAACAACAGGCCAAGATATTTGTATAGCTATGGACTCATATCTCACGTCCAACAATCTGCCCTACGAGAATATTGTTGCATGCTGCACTGATGGGGCTGCAGCGTTGATGGGCAAAAACAAGGGATTTAACAGCGGATTGAAGGAAAAAGCCCCGGGGTGCGCAATTTTCCACTGCATGCTACATCACCAAGCATTGGCCAGTAAAAAACTTTCGGAAGACCTTAGTAACACCCTGGCAACTGTTGTTAAAGTTGTAAACCTTATTAAGGCTCGCCCTACTAACAAGAGACTGTTTGCCCAGCTGTGTGAGGATGAAGCGCATCAAACACTGCTGTTACACACAGAGGTACGCTGGTTGTCACGTGGACAAGTGCTTGTGCATTTTATGGAACTGCAGGAAAAAATAAAAGGAATTCTTGCAAGATCACAATCGACCACTGTGCGAACAGCTGACTGATGCGTTTTGGATCAAAACGGCATACCTAGCGGATACATTCACTCTCTACAATGAGACAAACAAGCGGATGCAGGGTCCTGAATCAAACGTCATGCAGTGCAAAGACTCTCTCAATGCTTTTGTGCGGAATCTGGAGTACAGAGTTGGAAAAATGTCAAAAGGGGAGCTACAACAATTTCCACTGCTGATGAAACAGTCTGGTGGCACTGTGCCTGCGTCTTTACGCACTGAGTTTACCAGGCACATGAACATGCTTCGGGAGGAAATCAAATCCTGTTTTGCCGATGTTGACGAATACTTATCAAAGGAATCGTGGGTGCTGGACCCTTATATTTGCAGTCTCGTGGATGTGGAATACCTCGGCTGTGAAGATGAGCTTGCTGACCTTCAAGCCGATTCTATGTCAAATAAATATTTCCACGAGAACGGATACAAAATGTTTTGGATTGTCAAAGGACACGCTGTTACACCCAGACTGGCCAAACACGCAGCTACAAGGGTTATTCTACCATTCAGCACTACGTACCTTTCTGAGACGGCCTTCAGCGCGCTTCTAAAAATAAAAACAAAAGCCCGTAACAGGCTCCATGACAACCAGAAGACCGTAACAGGCTCCATGACAACCAGAAGACCGTAACAGGCTCCATGACAACCAGAAGACCGTAACAGGCTCCATGACAACCAGAAGACCGTAACAGGCTCCATGACAACCAGAAGACCGTAACAGGCTCCATGTCCACCAGAAGACCGTAACAGGCTCCATGACAACCAGAAGACCGTAACAGGCTCCATGACAACCAGAAGACCGTAACAGGCTCCATGTCCACCAGGACTTCAGGCTGGCTGTCACTAGCATCACATCTGACATCCCATCCCTGGTCAGAGGTATGCAGGCCCCAAGGTGGCCATTCATTTCTTAAGGAAGGAACAAGTTATTGATTGTAACGTACTGTTTGTTATTGTTACTTATTTTTATTTTTATAACACATACGTTATAGCTGTGTCAAAACCAGTGTTCACATGATGTGCATGTGTGTATGCAACAAACTGCCACGTTTCAGTTAATTGGTCTGAGGGAGATCTAGGACAGAGCTATACAGGTGCTGTTAATCACTTATTATGCTGATAATGAATCATTATTATTATTTTGGTAACAATGTGTGTGTATGGGCCTACAGTTGATTATACACAAAGATAACCAGGGCAAACCAAAGAGATAAGGAAAGAAAAACTATGATGTACATTTTTGCCAATAAAGATTAAGAATGAATCACTTTATTATTTTATTTTTATTTTTTGGGGGGGGCTCAGCTTTTCTTGTGGGGGGGGGACTCAGCTTTTCTTAGATACAAGTAGGGGGGGGGGGGGGGGGGCTCCAAGGAAAAAAGGTTGGGAACCACTGCTCTAGGGCAACGGTGTCTAGATGGAATTTGCATTTGTGGTCCTGGCAACTGGACCTTTTTTGGAACACCTTTATTTTTGTCTTACTGAGATTTACTGTCAAGGCCCAGGGCCCAGGTCTGTGCAGAAGATCTAGGTGCTGCTGTAGGCCCTCCTTGGTTGGGGACAGAAGCACCAGATCATCAGCAAACAGCAGACATTTGACTTCAGGTGCTGCAGACTGTCCTAGTGCCCTCGCCTATTCGTTGATATATATGTTGAAGAGGGTGGGGCTCAAGCTGCATCCCTGTCTCACCCCACGGCCCTGTGGAAAGAAATGTGTGTGTTGTTTGCCAATTTTAACTGCACAGTTGTTGTTTGTGTACATGGATTTTATAATGTTGTATGTTTTTCCCCCAACACCACTTTCCAGAGAATCTTGTTTCTCATGGTCTGAGGGTCCTTTAGGTGGCTTTTGGCAAACTCCAAGCGGGCTGTCATGTGACTTTTACTGAGGAGTGGCTTCCGTCTGGCCACTCTACCATAAAGGCCTGATTGGTGGAGTGCTGCAGAGATGGTTGTCCTTCTGGAAGATTCTTCCATCTCCACAGAGGAACTATGGAGTTCTGTCAAATTTACCAATGGGTTCTTGGTCACCTCCCTGACCAAGGCCCTTCTCCCCCGATTGCTCAGTATGGCTGGGCGGCCAGCTCTAGGAAGAGTCTTGGTGGTTCCAAACTACTTCCATTTAAAAATGATGGAGGCCACTGTGTTCTTGGGGATCTTCAATGCTGTGGAAATTTTTCGGTACAATTCCCCAGATCTGTGCCTCAACACAATCCTGTCTCGGAGCTCCACAGACAATTCCTTCGACCTCATGGCTTGGTTTTTGCTCTGACATGTACTGTCAACTGTGGGACCTTATACAGACAGGCGTGTGCCTTTCCAAATGATGTCCAATCAATTGGATTTACCACAGGTGGACTCCAATCAGGTTGTAGAAACATCTCAAGGATGATCAATGGAAACAGGATGCACCTGAGCTCAATTTCGAGTCTCATAGTAAAGGGTCTGAATACTTATGTAAATAAGGTATTTCTGTAATTTATTTAATAATAATAATAAAACATCTTTAAACCTGTTTTCGCTTTGTTATGATGGCATATTGTGTGTAGATTGATGAGGAAAAAAAATAATTTAATCAATTTTAGAATAAGGCTGTAACTTAACAAAATGTGGAAAAGGTGAAGGGGTCTGAATACTTTCCGAATGCACTGTAGAGAGATAGGGCGTAAAGAGGAGACAACTTAGCAATCACCTCTACAAATCCTGTGTATGTATCGAAGTTGAAAGATAAAATAGACTCAAACTACACACGCACACACGAATGTAAGCATGCGCACACACACAGATACGCAGACACACACGTATATTCAGGGTTGTAACCATGGAAACCTCAGAGATTGAGTGTAGGAAAACAAAAATCTATGTAGGTTACGGATATCCAATGACGCAATGCCGTTTCCCGACACACACACACACACACACACACACACACCCACACACACACACACACACACACACACACACACACAGACAGACCAACAGAGCTCCCAGACAAATCAATACTATCGTCCAGACAACTGTCTTATTTATATCTAACAAAGCAACCAGACAGATAGAAAGATAGACAGATTGACGAAGAGACAGACAGACAGACTATCTACAAGAATGTGTCGGAGACGATTGCTAACATACAGATGTCTGTAAACACATACACACACGCACACATAGGAGAGACGAGGGCAGATGAGAGAAAGGTGTGGAGATGAACAAAAGGAGTGAGCAGTAGAGAGAGAGAGTGGTAGAGAGAGAGAGAGCGTGGAGGAAAGACGAATGGCCCTGAAAAATAGGGTTTTCTCCTGTAGTAGACTTCAGTGTAAGTGGAGAGCTACTCTGGCTTGTAACTGAGTCTTCGCAGAGGAGAGGAGGGGAGGGGAGGGGAGGGGAGGGGAGGGGAGGGGATGGGAGGGGAGGGGAGGGGAGGGGAGTTTATCTATTTCTATTGGTTACTTATTCACTATTCTATTGGTTATTTACATTTACATTTAAGTCGTTTAGCAGACGCTCTTATCCAGAGCGACTTATCTATTCACTATTCTATTGGTTATCTATTCATTGGAGTCTATGTATTGGTATCTGTTCGCTGTTCTCTAGCATTGTAGTCGTGTGTCTATTCATTGAGTATATAGGTGGCAGATGAAGAGACCGATTCAGTGACCAGACGCAGGTTGATGTTTATTGTCACGAGTCTTTCCCAGGAGGCAGAACTGAGCAGTTTATGTTAGATGGGCCGGCTGAAAAAAAAAATGTTTTGGCTACAGTGCCTTCAGAAAGTATTCATACCCCTTGACTTATTCCACATTTTGTTGTGTGCAGCTTGAATTCAGAATGGATTAAATAGATACTTTTTCTCACCCATCTACACACAATACCCCATAATGACAAAGTGAAAACATGTTTTAATTTATTTTTGCACATTTATTGAAAAGGAAATACAGAAATATCAAATGTACATAAGTATTCACACCCATTTGCTATGTCCCACAGTTGACAGTGCAGGTCAGAGCAGAAACTCTACCATGAAGTCCATGGAACTGCCTGTAGATCTCTGAGATTGTGATGAGGCATAAAGTGCCTTCGGAAAGTATTCAGACCCATTGACTTTTTCCACATTTTGTTACGTTACAGCCTTATTCTAAAATAGATTAAATAAATAAAAAGTCCTCAGCAATCTACACACAATACCCCATAATGACAAAGCAAAAAGAGGTTTTTAGAAATTATTTCAAATTTATAAAACAATTTAAAAAACTGAAATACGTTATTTACATAAGTATTTAGACCCTTTGCTATGAGACTCAAAACTGAGCTCAGGTGCATCCTGTTTCCATTGATCATCCTTGAGATGTTTCTACAACTTGGAGTCCACCTGTGGTAAATTCAATTGATTGGACATGATTTGGAAAGGCACACACCTGTCTATATAAAAGGTCCCACAGTTGACAGTGCATGTCAGAGCAAAAACCAAGCCATGAGGTCGAAAAAATTGTTCTTAGAGCTCTGAGACAAGATTGTGTCGAGGTCAAATTGAGCAATCGGGGGAGAAGAGCCTTGGTCAGGGAGGTTGCCAACAACCCGATGGTCACTCTGACAGAGCTCTAGAGTTCCTCTGTGGAGATGAGAGAACCTTCCAGAAGGACAACCGTCTCTGCAGCACTCCACCAATCAGGCCTTTATGGTAGTGTGGCCAGGCGGAAGCCACTCCTCTGTAAACGGCACATGACAGCCCGCTTGGAGTTTGCCAAAGGGCACCTAAAGACTCTCAGACCTTGAGAAACAAGATTCTCTGGTCTGATGAAACCAAGATTGAACTCTTTGGCCTGAATGCCAAGCGTCACATCTGGAGGAAACCTGGCACCATCCCTATGGTGAAGCATGGTGGTGGCAGCATCATGCTGTGGGGATGTTTTTCAGCGGCAGGGACTGTAAGACTAGTCAGGATCGAGGCAAAGATGAACGGAGCAAAGTACAAAGAGATCCTTGATGAAAACCTGCTCCAGAGCACTCAGGACCTCAGACTGGGGCGAAGGTTCACCTTCCAACAGGACAACGACCCTTAGCACACAGCCAAGATAATGCAGGAGTGGCTTTGGGACAAGTCTCTGAATGTCCTTGAGTGGCCCAGCCAGAGCCCGGACTTGAACTCATTCAAACATCTCTGGAGAGACCTGAAAATAGCTGTGCAGCGCTTGAGAGGATCTGCATAGAAACTCCCCAAATACAGGTGTGCCAAGCTTGTAGCATTATACCCAAGAAGACTCGAGGCTGTAATCACTGCCAAAGGTACTTCAACAAAGTACTGAGTAAAGGGTCTGAAAACTTATGTAAATGTGATATTTCAGTTCTCTATTTTTAATACATTTGCAAACATTTCTAAAAACCTGTTTTTGCTTTGTCATTATGGGGTATTTTGTGTAGATTGATGAGGGAAAAAAAACAATGTAATCCATTTTAGAATAAGGCTGTAACCTAACAAAATGTGGAAAAAGTCAAGGGGTCTGAATACTTTTAAAAGGCACTGTCTTGGGAAGGGTATAAAACAATTTCTAGAGTGTTGAAAGTTTCCAAGAGCACAGTGGTCTCCATCATTGGGAAAGAGAAAAAATATGGAACGACCCAGACTCTGCCTAGAGCTGGCCGTCCGACCAACACTGAGCAACCGGGCAAGAAGGACCTTGGTCAGGGAGGTGACCAAGAACCCAATGACCACTCTGACAGAACTAGAGTTCCTTTACCATACAATGGGGCCGGAGGGGATGGCTGTCGTTCCATGGGCTCCTAACCAACTGTGCTATTTTGTGTATTTTTTCGCATTGTTTGTAACTTATTTTGTACATAATGTTGCTGCTACCATCTCTTATGACCGAAAAGAGATTCTGGATATCAGAACAGCGATTACTCACCTCGAACTGGACAAAGATGTTTTATTTAATGAGTCGGACGTGAAGGATATACTGTTTCTCCGAGACCAGGCCCAAATCCCCATCATTCGCGTGAAGAAAAGACGGAGGTACAGGGGCTGGAGATCGGGGTGCCTTTTGAGTATTCGTTGGCGAGTGGGTAACCCGCCTCTACACTCCGTTCTATTGGCCAACGTGCAATCACTGGAGAATAAACTGGATGAGTTCCGTTCGAGACTATCCTACCAAGGGGACATTAAAAACTGTAATATCTTACGTTTCAGCGAGTCGTGGCTGAACGACGACGCGGATAATATACAGTTGGCTGGGTTTTCCGTGCATCGGCAGGACAGAACTGCTACGTCCGGTAAGACGAGGTTTGGCGGTCTGTGTATATTTGTAAACAACAGCTGGTGCATAAAATCTAATACTAAGGAAGTCTTGAGGTTTTGCTCGCCTGAGGTAGAGTATCTCATGCTGTAGACCACACTATTTACCAAGAGAGTTTTCATCTATATTTTTTGTAGCTGTCTATTTACCACCACAAACCGATACTGGCACTAAGATTGCACTCAATGAGCTGCATAAGGCCATAAGAAAACAGGAAAACACTCATCCAGAGGCAGCGCTCCTAGTGGCCAGGGTCTTTAATGCAGGGAAACTTAAATCCGTTCTACCTAATTTCTACCAGCATGTTAAATGTGCAACCAGAGGAAAAAAAACTCTAGACCACCTTTACTCCACACACAGAGACGCATACAAAGCTCTCCCTCACCCTCCATTTGGCAAATCTGACCATAACTCTATCCTCCTGATTCCTGCTTATAAGCAAAAACTAAAGCAGGAAGCACCAGTGACTCGGTTAATAAGGAAGTGGTCAGATGACGCAGATGCTAAGCTACAGGACTGTTTTGCTAGCACAGACTGGAATATGTTCCGGGATTCTTCCGATAGCATTGAGGAGTACACCACATCAGTCACTGGCTTCATCAATAAGTGCATCGATGACGTCATCCCAACAGTGACCGTACGTACATACCCCAACCAGAAGCCATGGATTACAGGCAACATCCGCACCGAGCTAAAGGGTAGAGCTGCCACTTTCAAGGAGCAGGACTCTAACCCGGATGCTTATAAGAAATCCCGTTATGCCCTCCGACGAACCATCAAACAGGCAAAGACTCAATACAGGACTAAGATTGAATCATACTACACCGGCTCCGATGCTCGTCGGATGTGGCAGGGCTTGCAAACTACAAAGGGAAGCACAGCCGCGAGCTGCCCAGTGACACAAGTCTACCCGACGAGCTAAATCACTTCTACGCTCGCTTCAAGGCAAGCAACACTCAAGCATGCATGAGAGCATCAGCTGTTCCGGATGACTATGTGATCACGCTCTCCGTAGCCGATGTGAGTAAGACTTTTAAGCAGGTCAACATTCACAAGGCCGCAGGGCCAGACGGATTACCAGGACGTGTACTCCGAGCATGCGCTGACCAACTGGCAAGTGTCTCCACTGACATTTTCAACACGTCCCGGACTGAGTCTGTAATACCAACATGTTTCAAGCAGACCACCATAGTCCCTGTGCCCAAGAACACTAAGATAACCTGTCTAAATGACTACCGACCCGTAGCACTCACGTCTGTAGCCATGAAGTGCTTTGAAAGGCTGGTCGTGGCTCACATCAACACCATTATCCCAGAAACCCTAGACCCACTCCAATTTGCATACCGCCCCAACAGATCCACAGATGATGCAATCTCTACCTCCCTCTGCAACTGGATCCTCGACTTCCTGACAGGCCGCCCCCAGGTGGTAAGGGTAGGTAATAACACATCTGCCACGCTGATCCTCAACACAGGGGCCCATCAGGGGTGCGTGCTCAGTCCCCTCCTGTACTCCCTGTTCACCCATGACTGCATGGCCAGGCACGACTCCGACACCATCATTAAGTTTGCTGACGACACAACAGTGGTAGGCCTGATCACAGACAACGATGAGACAGCCTATAGGGAGGAGGTCAGAGACCTGGAAAATGTGGTGCCAGGATAACAACCTCTCCCTCAACGTGAGCAAGACAAAGGAGATGATCGTGGACTACAGGAAAAGGAGGGCCGAACACGCCCCCATTCACATCTATACCTGTTGTATTCGGCGCATGTGACAAATAAAATGTTATTTGTTTTGAAGAACAACAGTCTCTACAGCACTTCACCAATCTGGACTTTATGGGAGTGGCCAGATGGGAGCCACTCCTGAGAAAAAGGCATATGACAGCACACCTGGAGTTTGCAAAAAAGGTACCTGAAAGACTGAGAGCATAAGGCAAAAGATTCTGTGGTCAGATGAGACAAACATTTAACTCTTTGGCCTATTACAGTGTGGTGGGTTAGTTATTGACATCCATTCAAATATACTACTACTATGGAGATAGCTAACATTGATAGATAAAGATTTTAGTAATTTAGCAAACGCTCTTATCCAGAGCGACTTACAGTTAGTGAGTGCATACATTATTGCTATTTTTTCTTCATACTGGCCCCCCGTGGGAATCGAACCCACAACCCTGGCGTTGCAAACGCTATGCTCTACCAACTGAGCTACATCCCTGCTGGCCATTCCCTCCCCTAGACGACGCTGGGCCAATTGTGCGCCGCCCCTTAGAGGACAGCTACAACAGAGCCTGGATTCGAACCAGGGTCTCTAGTGGCACAGCTAGAACTGCGATGCAGTGCCTTAGACCACTGCGCCACTCAGGAAGATGGAGGGAGGGGGAGCGAAGGAGACAGGGAGAGGGGGGAGGGGGAAAGGGAGTGAGAGGTAGAGTCAGTAAAAAGGGAAGACAAGGACATGGAGGGAGAGGAAGAGAGGGAAAATATAATTGAGTATCTATCTCCTCCCCCTGGACACGTCTGGTACTGCACATTCACACATTTAACTCTCACTCTGGGCCTGAGTGACACCATATCTGACAGAATAATACAGTGTGTGTCTACAGGTCTGTCAGTGTCCGTGCGTCACGGGGCCCTGTACTCCGGGCTGTCAGGGTTTAATGGAGCTCTGGGTTGTATGGCCGTGGGAGGACTGTTCTTTACCTTCAGCTGGAGGACACACCTCTTCTCTATCGCCAGCGGTGAGACATATTCTTCTCCTCTTCGCTCGTCCACCCCTTCCCTCTCTCCTCTCCATCTCTCTCTCCTCTCCTTCCCTCTCTCCTCCCCTTCCCTCTCTCCTCTCCATCCCTCTCTCCTCTCCTTCCCTCTCTCCTCTCCTTCCCTCTCTCCTCTCCTTCCCTCTCTCCTCTGCTTCCCTCTCTCCTCTCCTTCCCTCTCTCCTCTGCTTCCCTCTCTCCTCTCCTTCCCTCTCTCCTCTCCATCCCTCTCTCCTCTCCTTTCCTTCCCTCTCTCCTCTCCTTCCCTCTCTCCTCTCCATCCCTCTTCAGTGAATGCATCTGATTCCTGTAAATGGGTAATCAGGAAGTAATTGTGTAATTTCATTGTTTTTGCAGTGCTCCATCACACACACACACACACACGCACACACACACACACACACACACACACACACACACACACACACACACACACACACACACACACACACACACACACACACACACACACACACACACACAGGATATTGTTTCTGATAAGGTTTGAGGCTCATTAGTAAAGAGATAATCTATTCACATTACGTAAATCAGACCCTCATCCAGAGACTGGGTTTGCATCCCAAATGGCACCCTATTCCTTATATAGTGCACTACTTTTGACCAGGGCCCGGGCACTACGTAGGGAATAAGGTTGCATTTGGAACGTAGCCATCATCAACATCAAAGGACAGCAGTGTCTACTCTGCTATTCACGTCAGAAACCATGCGTGTGTGTGTGTGTGTGTGTGTGTACGGTGTGTAGAATGGTACATAAACTGTCTCCTCTGCCCCCAGCCTTTCTTTCTGCGTATGCTGATATCGCCCTGAGCAATCTACTTGGAACGGTGAGTCATCAAACATACACACTATAACTCCTAAAGCATGGCTATAACACCTAAAGCATGGTTATAACTCCTAAAGCATGGTTATAACTCCTAAAGCATGGTTATAACTTCTAAAGGTTCTACTTTTTCCTCTTAAGAGTATATGATTCCTACTTTATCCATTTTTCCTCTCTCCCCCATTCTCTCTCTCTCCCCCATTCTCTCTCTCACATTCTCCCCCATTCTCTCTCTCGCTCACTCTCCCTCTTTCCTCTCTCTCTCCTCACCCCCTCTTCCTCTCTCTCCCTCTTTCCTTCCCCCCTCTCCCTACACCACCACTCTCTCTTTCCCTCATTCTCTCTCTCTCAAACTCTCTCTCCCTCTCTCTCTCTCTCCCTCTCTCTCTCTCTCTCTCTCCCCATTTCCTCTCTCTCTCTCTCTCTCTCTCCCCATTTCCCCACCCCACCGTTTCCTCTATCTCTCCCTCTCTTCTCCTACTCTCTCTTCCCCCTCTCCAGGTTGGCCTCCCAGCATGCAGTTGGGCAGCGACTCTGACCGCCACTCTGATGCTGCTGCTGACAGGGCGGAGCCTGTCTGCATACCGCATCCCTACTGGTCGAGTCATGGCTCCGGAACAGAACATCCACTGTCATAGGCAATGGGCTGCCAGAGAGACCTCAGACAGCACTGATGTGTAGACACACACACACGCCTGCTTTAACCCATAAAATGTCGATATCAATATTGTCCACACGATGGCGCTCTGAGCCAGGCAGGTGTAAGCAAGTTTCCCCTCGGTAGCCTACAGATCTAGGATCAGCTTCCCCTCCCCCCGATCCTAACCTTAACCGTTGGTGTGAAAAATTATGCAAAACTGACCTAGGATCAGCATCTAGCAGCAACTTCACCCTACACTGAAGAGGCCTCAGTAACAGTTTCCTTAACCTGCCTGGATAAATAATGAACCACAGGGACAAGTGCACACTTTGGGAGAAAGGAGGAGATGTACATAGCCTTTCTCGCTTCACTGGGCCAATAAAGGGACAGATTGAAGTCAATGTCTGTGACTCAGTGTTGTAGGCTACAATAGGCTACATGCTGATTAAAAATCACATTCTGTGTGTCTCTCTGTCTGTCATTGTAGCCTGTGTAGGCCTACTACTAAGCTTGTCAAGTAAACAATGTTTCCACTTTCACTGCTTGAACCCTGAAACACGGCCACCTGGCCTGATGAAAACATTTCTCCGGGTGTTGCAAAGATCAGGGCCCGGTTTCAAGTGTAAACGACTACATCGGCGGTCGGGGAGTAGTTGTTATTGGGGGTTAACTGCCTTTTGCTCAAGGGCAGAAAGAGCACATTTTCCCACTTTGCCGGCTCAGGGATTCAAACCACCAACCTTTCGGTTACTCTTAACCGCTAGGCTACCATCAGTGCAGGAAGTAAACTTAAATTCCAATTCAATAATTGAAACAATTATATATATTTTTTCAATGACTTCTAAATAAAGCAAAAATAAGATATATCTTTCCAAAGTTTATATTTTTTTTATTAAAAAAACTAAAAAATGAGATGGGGTCAATTCGAATTGAATACAGTAGGATCGTCTTCACTAGACCCCCAAACAGAAGAGAACAGACTGAAAAAGGGAGAAACGGAAGAACTTGCCTGTATAAAAATGTATATTTTTCGTCGCAAACGTTTTTTCAGTTGCAAAATATTTTGCTACGTTCTGCACTAATGAATTTTCACCATGAGGCAAATTCACCTTTCAGCAGGCCAATAACCTAAAACACAAGGCCACATATACACTGGAGTTGCTTACCAAGACGACATTGAATGTTGTTGAGTGGCCTGGTTACAGTTTGGACTTAAATCGGCTTGGTAATCTATGGCAAGACTTGAAAATGGCTGTTTAGCAATGATCAACAACCAACTTGACAGAGCTTGAAGAATTTAAAAAAGAATAATGTGCAAATATTGTACAATCCAGGTGTAGAGACTTACCCAGAAAGACTCACAGCTGTATTTGCTGCCTAAGGTGATTCTAACACGTTTAAGGTTAAATACTTACCTAATCAAGATACACTATATATACAGCAGTATGTGGACACCCCTTCAAATTTGTGGATTCGGCTATTTCAGCCACACCCGTTGCTGACAGGCTTATAAAATCGAGCACACAGCCATGCAATCTTCACAGACAAACATTGACAGTAGAATGGCCTTCCTGAAGAGCTCAGTGACTGTCATGCCACCTTTCCAACAAGTCAGCCCTGTTAGAGCTGCCCCGGTCAACTGTAAGTGCTGTTATTGTGAAGTGGAAACGTCTAGGAGCAACAACGGCTCAACCGCGACAGAACGGGACTGCAGAGTGCTGAGGCGCGTAGCCCGTAGCCGATAACACTCACTCCCGAGTTCCAAACTACCTCTGGAAGCAACGTCAGCAGAATACAGTGGGGGGAAGAAAGTATTTAGTCAGCCACCAATTGTGCAAGTTCTCCCACTTAAAAAGATGAGAGAGGCCTGTAATTTTCATCATAGGTACACGTCAACTATGACAGACAAATTGAGAAAATCATTGTAGGATTTTTTATGAATTTATTTGCAAATTATGGTGGCAAGTAAGTATTTGGTCACCTACAAACAAGCAAGATTTCTGGCTCTCACAGACCTGTAACTTCTTCTTTAAGAGGCTCCTCTGTCCTCCACTCGTTACCTGTATTAATGGCACCTGTTTGAACTTGTTATCAGTATAAAAGACACCTGTCCACAACCTCAAACAGTCACACTCCAAACTCCACTATGGCCAAGACCAAAGAGCTGTCAAAGGACACCAGAAACAAAATTGTAGACCTGCACCAGGCTGGGAAGACTGAATCTGCAATAGGTAAGCAGCTTGGTTTGAAGAAATCAACTGTGGGAGCAATTATTAGGAAATGGAAGACATACAAGACCACTGATAATCTCCCTCGATCTGGGGCTCCACGCAAGATCTCACCCCGTGGGGTCAAAATGATCACAAGAACGGTGAGCAAAAATCCCAGAACCACACAGGGGGACCTAGTGAATGACCTGCAGAGAGCTGGGACCAAAGTAACAAAGCCTACCATCAGTAACACACTATGCCGCCAGGGACTCAAATCCTGCAGTGCCAGACGTGTCCCCTTGCTTAAGCCAGTACATGTCCAGGCCCGTCTGAAGTTTGCTAGAGTGCATTTGGATGATCCAGAAGAGGATTGGGAGAATGTCATATGGTCAGATGAAACCAAAATATAACTTTTTGGTAAAAACTCAACTCGTCATGTTTGGAGGACAAAGAATGCTGAGTTGCATCCAAAGAACACCATACCTACTGTGAAGCATGGGGGTGGAAACATCATGCTTTGGGGCTGTTTTTCTGCAAAGGGACCAGGACGACTGATCCGTGTAAAGGAAAGAATGAATGGGGCCATGTATCGTGAGATTTTGAGTGAAAACCTCCTTCCATCAGCAAGGGCATTGAAGATGAAACGTGGCTGGGTCTTTCAGCATGACAATGATCCCAAACACACTGGTTTTTTTCTTCTCATTTTGTCTGTCATAGTTGACGTGTACCTATGATGAAAATTACAGGCCTCTCTCATCTTTTTAAGTGGGAGAACATGCACAATTGGTGGCTGACTAAATACTTTTTTTCCCCACTGTAACTGTTCTTCGGGAGCTTCATGAAATAGGTTTCCATGGCCGAGCAGCCGCACACAAGCCTAAGATCACCATGCATAATGCCAAGCGTCGGCTGGAGTGGTGTAAAGCTCGCCGCCATTGGACTCTGGAACAGTGGAAACACGTTCTCTGGAGTGATGAATCACGCTTCACCATCTGGCAGTCCGACGGACGAATCTGGGTTTGTGGACGTCAGGAGAACGCTACCTTCCCCAATGCATATCGCCAACTGTAATGTTTGGTGGAGGAGGAATAATGGTCTGGGACTGCTTTTCATGGTTCGGGCTAGGCCCCTTAGTTCCAGTGAAGAGAAATCTTAACGCTACAGCATACAATTACATTTTTGCTTCCAACTTTGTGGCAACAGTCGGGGAAGGCCCTTTCCTGTTTCAGCATGACAATGCCCCCGTGCACAAAGCGAGGTCCATACAGAAATTGTTTGTCGAGATCATTGTGGAAGAACTTGACTGGCCTGCAGAGAACCCTGACCTCAATCCTATCGAAAACCTTTGGGATGAATTGGAATGCCGACTGCGAGCCAGGCCTAATCGTCCAACATCAGTGCCCGACCTCACTAATGCTCTTGTGGCTGAATTGAAGCAAGTCCCCGCAGCAATGTTTCAACATCTAGTGGAAAGCCTTCCCAGAAGATTGGAGGCTGTTATAGCAGCAAAGGGGGGACCAACTCCATATTAATGTCCATGATTTTGGAATGAGATGTTAGACGAGCAGGTGTCCACCTACTTTTAAGCGTATATTAGTGTTTTTTTGTTTAGTTTTTTAGTTTTACAAACGTTAGAATATTTCTTCCACTTTGACATTATGTGTAGATCGTTGACATAAACTGACAATGATATACACTTTAATCCCACTTTGTAACATAACAAAATGTGGAAAAAATAAAAGGGTTCGAATACATTCTGAAGGCGCTATAGAACAAGGCAACATACACTGTAAACATCTTTGGTACAACTTCACCTGTCCCAGAACTAGCATGACATTCTATTCTATTTCTATAGTCTAATCTAAGGATTTGTCTTGTCTAACCACACACTGACATGCACAGCTCTCTGGGTGACGTTCTGTCTTCCAAGTCTCCAGTGGGTGATGAAGTCCCTTCCATCTATATAATGTATTACATGTTATAGACAGGTGCAGTCAGGTGACAGGAGGAATGGAGTGCGTGACACTCCAGTTTGCCTCAACCCGTGGGTCCAGCAGGCAGAGTTCAATAAATCTAGGCAGGTGGTATTCTTCTCACACTACTCTGTAGCTACGGACCCCCAGGAGGAAGCTTTGAATCGGTCAGTAGCCTACAGGGTCATTTGAGAAGAGTGCAATTGCTGATCTGATGTAATTATTCTAAACAAAGTGCTTTGATAACTTTCAAGTGAACCAGTTCCATGTAGAATAAACCATCCCTTCACATAATAATGTAGAAGCTGTGTTCTGATAATATAACAATGTGCAAATATTACACTGTCTTTCATCTGCTGTTGTCATTCACAGCTGATACAGCCCCCCCCCCCACACACACACACACACCATTGAATTCCATAATAACAAAAGACAATGAAAAGTAATAGATGTGTCTTGTATCATTCTAATGTTGAGTGCAAGGTCTCTCCTGGTTCAGACTGCTGTATCAACCTGTCTGTTAGTCAGGGGACTCCATGACCAACTATCTCTCCTGTCCTCCATCTGTCGAAAAACAAGGTAGAGTTGATACACACAGCACTGATTACATCAATGGCTGTTAGGGGAATTCCAGGACAGACAAGTGATAGTATTTTGACCAACCTGAAGTGGGCCTGGTGCCTGGCCATGTACTGCCTCAGCCTTCTGCTCCTGATATGGGCGAGGGGTTCCCACGACACTGCTGAACAACAAATCCACCAGGTTTTATAAGTAGCCTGTGAATGAAATAAAATATAATCACTCAATAAACATGTAGTGAATTTTTTTTATTTTCTGTTGTTTTGGAAGTAATTATACTAATAGAGTGACTAAGTACAGAATAGATTCAGGCCAGTGATGCTGACACTATGCAACCAGCTGTGTAACGTTACGTTGCTGAAATCAGTGTTGCCAACTTAGCGACTTTGTCGCTATATTTAGCGAGTATTCAGACCCCTCTAGCGACACATTTTCAAAAAAGCGACTAGCGACAAATCTAGCGACTTTTTCTGGTGTTATTGGAGATTTTTGGAGACTCTGACGTGAAAGCACGTATCGTGAAAGCACGTATCGTTCTTACTCTTCTCAACGAGCAGCGGGTGCTCCGGTCAGGCCCCACCCCCGTCCCAAAGCGCAGTCCCTCCCAGCTGCAGTCAGAGCAGGAGATGTTCACCCCTCCGCGTCCAGACTGCAAATGAATCGCGAATGCGGGAAGCCCCCCGCTGGCTGATCTCGCCCTGGCTTACATTCAAGGTGGGATATAAATGTAAAATGTTCTTTGTCTAAAATAAATCACTGCACAAAAATAACTCACTGCATTTGACTCCCACAGCCTCAGTCACTTACTCACCTCGTCCACTGTGTGTGTACCTCTCTGTGACATAAGCTAAACATCTAGCTGGCTAGCTCATCATGTCTCAGTCTAAACTGTACACCTCAAAAATACAGAAAGGAGTGGGAATCAAACCCTGAATTCAAAGGCTGGTTGAAGCCGTTTATTGGAGATGATACATGGGTATACTGCCTGTATTGTAAGGCTGATTTCTACGCCAAACTTAGTGATGTAAAAAAAAAAAACACATGACAACTCAAAAACATACTCAAATGGTAAAGCCTTATAACAGTTCCACCCAAAACAAGATGTCATTTATGGTTAAAAAAGAATTGACTCTGCAAAAAGGGCTGAGGCCACCGTGGCATTAGCTATCGCTGAACACTGTTCCATGCTGGCATGTGATCACATTGGAGAAGCATGTAGACCTGCTTTCTCAGACTCCACTGCTGCTACTGTCGTAGTAAAAATAATTTGTTATAGATTGGTCTGACTAAAATGTTCTGTAAGACCCATTTGGAGCCTGTTTTCAATAAATGCTGTGCCAGGTCAGAGAGCAAAAGGTCAGAGAACAAAAGGACAGAGAAAACCTCATCTTATCACCAAATAGCCTAGGAATGTGATAATAGACAACACCCCCACCTCCGGCCATAAACAACAGATACTCCTCAGGAGTTCCCTGGACACACACAGACATCTCAATGTGGACGCACACTCATTCTCAACCCCCCCCTCTACTGGTCGGGTGCCAAGGGCAGAGGACTCTGCCGTGCACCAATGGGGTATCTGCTCTGGACAGAGCAGACCCGCCTCCTACGCCTCGGGAACCAATCAAGGGACTAGAAGAAGGACCCCTTCCTCTATGTTACATTGTATAAAGTAATGCTGTAACTCTTTTTTATGATCCCTTCTCAACTGTCTCCATAAGAGGCAATGGAAAATGGGTCCATGCATGATTCTTGAGCAGTACCAGCTATCTCTGTTTTAATAAACTGCCTTTTGCTTAAGCAATTTCCTCTCTGTCTAGCGTCGATGGTTTTGTACTTCCTCTCCAAATTATGGTTTCACCAACACTACCCACTTCAAAATGCACAGGACAAAGTGCACAGAAATGATTAATAGTGTTCTAGCACCATACTTTCTGAAAAAGTTGGTCGCAGATGTGGGTGACCAGCGTTTCAGCCTCCTCCTCGATGAGTCCACGGATGTAAGTGTTTCTAAGTACCTGGGGGTTGTGATAAGTCTGACTTTTTTTTCTTTTTTTTTTCCTGATTTAGGGCCAGACTAGTTACCATCATTTTCTCACATTGCCATTGACAGTATTTTCTATTGTCTCTTTTTGGTCCATTTAGATTGTTAATTGCTTGGAGGAGGAGGTCGGGAGAGGTTGTGTTTTCTCTAGCAGGAGGTAAGCTTGGCTTCTTATATGGTGTTGAGTAAAGCTTAAACCATGTATTTAGATTGTAGGTAGGTATTGTAGTTAGGTATTGTAGGTAGTTTATTTAGGTAGTTATTGTAGGTTATTGTAGGTAATTATTGTAGGTAAGTATTGTATTCGGCGGTGCCCGGTGAAGCACGAGGCTAGCATGAGGCTAGCTAACCCACTACCTGGACCAATAAAGCTAGCTAGCTAGCGGGTAGCTACTGGTAACTTTTAGCAACTGTGATAGTTGTTTCCAATGTTATTTCACGCTTAAGAGTACCTGTAATTAAGCCAGCTAGCTACCTACCATTCAGCTGTTTTTCTAACCTCATTATCTGAGGCATTAACGTTAGGTAGTTAGTAGCTACTGTACTTAATTACAGCTACTGATTGCAGAAGACCAATGTCTTCTTGTCTGCCACCCAGACAGCTGGCGTCGGGTAAGTTTGGCTTTATACATAGCTTGGGCTTTGTCGAGTAAGGCTTAAACTATGTATTTAGATTGTAGTTAGGTATTGTAGGTAGGCATCGTGGGTTGTTGTGGGTAGTTATTGTATGTAATTATTGTAGGTTAGCATTGTATTCGGCGGTGCCGGGTGTAGCACGAAGCTAGCTAGCTAGCTAACTCACCTCCTGGACTAGCTGGCGAGTAGCTATTAGCAACGGTAGCAACTAAATACAATATCCTTTTAGCCAGCTACATTTGTTCGCAGTGCCGCCGTTTTTCAAAACAAAGTCAACACAGCAGCCATTGCTAGCTAGCCAACACGACCAGCTAGCTGTACTGTAGCAGCTAAATACAATATATTTGTGCTAGCTAGCCAACGTTTAATTATTGCTGCGTTATGAAAGGAACTAGACACGGACACGAATTATCTGTTTAGTGTGTTAACACACTATTGGTAGTCTGTTGTAACCAAGTATTGGTGCTAAACTGTGTGTTATTGGATGCTAACATGCTAGTTAGCTATGGCGTCATAGTTAGCTAGCTGAATAAAGTAAGTTGAGTCTATTCCTTGAAACATTGAACCGCTGTAGTTTACAACAATTCTAATTTCTAAAGTGGAAGTTGGGAGAGTTTTATTCGGGTGGTTCAGTGAAACAATTATAGTTTCTGAGGTGGAAGTTGTGAGAGTTATATTTGGGAGTTTTGGTGAGGGAGGCCCTACTCTCTCCTTTCCCAGATGTTTAGTTCATTTCATTCCGATCTCCTCTGCATTATTGTAGCCTGTTGCTACAGCCTGTCAACTATGCCTCTGCCTATCCCTGTTCTCTCCTCTCCGCACAGGCTACACAAACGCCTCACACCGCGTGGCTGCTGCCTCTCTAACCTGGTGGTCCCTGCACGCACCACACACCTGGAGTTCCAGGTCTCAGGCAGCCTCTGGAACTGCCGTTCTGCTGCCAACAAGGCTGACTTCATCCCAGCCTATGCTACCCTCCAGTCCCTCGACTTCCTGGCGCTGACGGAAACATGAATTACCACTGAAAACACTGCTACTCCTACTGCTCTCTCCTCGTCTGACCATGTGTTCTCGCATACCCCGAGAGCATCTGGTCAGAGGGGTGGTGGCACAGGAATCCTCATCTCTCCCAAGTGGACATTCTCAATTTTCCCCCTAACCCATCTGTCTATCTCCTCATTTGAATTCCATGCTGTCACAGTCACTAGCCCATTTAAGCTTAATATCCTTGTCATCTATCGCCCTCCAGGTTCCCTTGGAGAGTTCATCAATGAGCTTGACGCCTTGATAAGTTCCTTTCCTGAGGATGGCTCACCCCTCACAGGGGGGTTTGGGGGATTTCAACCTCCCTACGTCTACATTTGACTCATTTCTCTCTGCCTCCTTCTTTCCACTCCTCTCCTCTTTTGACCTCACCCTCTCACCGTCCCCCCCTACTCACAAGGCAGGCAATACGCTTGACCTCATCTTTACTAGATGCTGCTCTTCTACTAATCTCACTGCAACTCCCCTCCATGTCTCCGACCACTACTTTGTATCCTTTTCTCTCTCGCTCTCCTCCAACACTACTCACTCTGCCCCTACACAGATGGTAATGCGCCGCCGCAACCTTCGCTCTCTCTCTCCCACTACTCTCTCCTCTTCCATCCTATCATCTCTTCCCTCTGCTCAAACCTTCTCCCTCCAATCTCCTGATTCTGCCTCCTCAACCCTCCTCTCCTCCCTCTCTGCATCCTTTGACTCTCTGTGTCCCCTATCCTCCCGGCCGGCTCGGTCCTCCCCTCCAGCTCCGTGGCTTGATGACTCATTGCGAGCTCACAGAACAGAGCTCCGGGCAGCGGAGCGGAAGTGGAAGAAAACTAAACTCCCTGCCGACCTGGCATCTTTTCACTCCCTCCTCTCTACATTTTCTTCATCTGTTTCTGCTGCTAAGGCCACTTTCTACCACTCTAAATTCCAAGCATCTGCCTCTAACCCTAGGAAGCTCTTTGCCACATTCTCCTCCCTGCTGAATCCTCCTTCCCCCCCCCCCCCCCCCCCCCTCTCTCTCTGTGGATGACTTCGTCAACCACTTTGAAAAGAAGGTTTACGACATTCGATCCTCGTTTGTTAAGTCTAATGACACTGCTGGTCCTGCTCACACTGCCCTACCCTATGCTTTGACTTCTTTCTCCCCTCTCTCTCCAGATAAAATCTTGCGACTTGTGACTGCAGGCCGCCCAACAACCTGCCCGCTTGACCCCATCCCCTCCTCTCTTCTCCAGACCATCTCCGGTGACCTTCTCCCCTACCTCACCTCGCTGATCAACTCATCCTTGACCGCTGGCTATGTCCCTTCCGTCTTCAAGAGAGCGAGAGTTGCACCCCTTCTCAAAAAACCAACACTCGATCCCACTGATGTCAACAACTACAGACCAGTATCCCTTCTTTCTTTTCTTTCCAAAACTATTGAGCGTGCCGTCTTTAGCCAACTCTCTTGTTATCTCTCTCAGAATGACCTTCTTGATCCAAACCAGTCAGGTTTCAGGACTGGTCATTCAACTGAGACTGCTCTTCTCTGTGTCACGGAGGCTCTCCGCACTGCTAAAGCTAACTCTCTCTCCTCTGCTCTTGTCCTTATAGACCTGTCTGCTGCCTTTGATACTGTGAACCATCAGATCCTCCTCTCCACCCTCTCCGAGCTGGGCATCTCCGGCGCGGCTCACTCCTGGATTGCGTCCTACCTGACCGGTCGCTCCTACCAAGTGGCGTGGCGAGAAGCTGTCTCCACACCACGTGCTCTCACCACTGGTGTCCCCCAGGGCTCAGTTCTAGGCCCTCTCCTATTCTCCCTATACACCAAGTCACTTGGCTCTGTCATATCCTCACATGGCCTCTCCTATCATTGCTACGCTGACGATACACAACTAATCTTCTCCTTTCCCCCTTCTGATAACCAGGTGGTGAATCGCATCTCTGCATGTCTGGCAGACATATCAGTATGGATGACGGATCACCACCTCAAGCTGAACCTTGGCAAGACGGAGCTGCTCTTCCTCCCGGGGAAGGACTGCCCGTTCCATGATCTCGCCATCACAGTTGACAACTCCGTTGTGTCCTCCTCCCAGAGTGCGAAGAGCCTTGGCGTGACCCTGGACAACACCCTGTCGTTCTCCGCTAACATCAAGGCGGTGACCCGATCCTGCAGGTTCATGCTCTACAACATTCGGAGAGTACGACCCTGCCTTACACAGGAAGCGGCACAGGTCCTAATCCAGGCACTTGTCATCTCCCGTCTGGATTACTGCAACTCGCTGTTGGCTGGGCTCCCTGCCTGTGCCATTAAACCCCTACAACTCATCCAGAATGCCGCAGCCCGTCTGGTGTTCAACCTTCCCAAGTTCTCTCACGTCACCCCGCTCCTCCGCACACTCCACTGGCTTCCAGTTGAAGCTCGCATCTGTTACAAGACCATGGTGCTTGCCTATGGAGCTGTGAGGGGAACGGCACCTCTGTACCTTCAGGCTCTGATCAGTCCCTACACCCAAACGAGGGCATTGCGTTCATCCACCTCTGCCCTGCTGGCTCCCCTTCCTCTGCGGAAGCATAGTTCCCGCTCAGCCCAGTCAAAACTGTTCGCTGCTCTGGCACCCCAATGGTGGAACAAGCTCCCTCACGACGCCAGGACAGCGGAGTCACTCACCACCTTCCGGAGACATTTGAAACCCCACCTCTTTAAGGAATACCTGGGATAGGATAAAGTAATCCTTCTACCCCCCCCCCCCCCCCCTTAAAAAAAATTAAAATATTTGTAAAGTGGTTAACCCACTGGCTATTGGGTGAATGCACCAATTTGCAAGTCGCTCTGGATAAGAGCGTCTGCTAAATGACGTAAATGTAAATGTAAATGTTAATGTAGATTGTATACAAATTGTGTTATGGACATAAAAAAAAAAAAAGAATCGACAGAAGAAAGTTTGTTTGTAGTTCTAAACATATTTAGGGTGTTTTTTACTCACTTTTTGTCTCTCCCACAACGTTATTCCTCTCTCCTACAGCGTCCATCACAATTACATGCACATGGCCAATTATGCAAATTGGGTGATGACGTAATTTAGGACAGTCAATAGCTACTTTCCTTACTGAGGAGTTGGTAACACTGGCTGAATGCTTGTTGACACATATTTGTAGCATGTTAGCTAAAAAGACTGGTACTCAGGCTAGACAAGTACCATCCTTTATTTATTTTTGCCCTAGAAAATACACAATAGACTTTTATGAGAACAGGCATGTTGTTTTAGCACTAGTAGCAGACGAGGATCCCGAATGCTAGCTAGCTAGTTCTAACCTAGCCCTTGATCATGACTCCCAGTTACATTAAAGGCAAAAAAAGAGGACTGAGCACGGCCCCCATTCTCATCAACGGGGCTGTAGTGGAACAGGTTGAGAGCTTCAAGTTCCTTGGTGTCCACATCACCAACGAACTATCATGGTCCAAACACACCAAGACAGTCATGAAGAGGGCCCGACAAAGCCTATTCCCCCTCAGGAGACTGAAAAGATTTGGCATGGGTCCTCAGATCCTCCAAAAATTATACAGCTGCACCATCGAGAGCATCCTGACTGGTTGCATCACCACCTGGTATGGCAACTGCTCGGCCTCCGACTGCAAGGCACTACAGAGGGTAGTGCGTACGGCCCAGTACATCACTGGGGCCAAGCTTCCTGCCATCCAGGACCTCTATACCAGGCGGTGTCAGAGGAAGGCCCTCAAAATTGTCAAAGACTCCAGCCACCCTAGTCATAGACTGTTCTCTCTGCTACCGCACGGCAAGCGATACCGGAGTGCCAAGTCTAGGTCCAAAAGTCTTCTCAACAGCTTCTACCCCCAAGCCATAAGACTCCTGAACAGCTAATCATGGCTACCCGGACTATTTGCACTGCCCCCCCACCCCGACCCCATCTTTTTACGCTGCTGCTACTCTGTTAATTATTCATGCATAGTCACTTTAACTCTACCCACATGTACAGTGAGGGAAAAAAGTATTTGAGCCCCTGCTGATTTTGTACGTTTGCCCACTGACAAAGACATGATCAGTCTATCATTTTAATAGTAGGTTTATGTGAACAGTGAGAGACAGAATAACAACAAAAAAATCCAGAAAAACGCATGTCAAAAATGTTATAAATTGATTTGCATTTTAATGAGGGAAATAAGTATTTGACCCCTCTGCAAAACATTACTTAGTACTTGGTGGCAAAACCATTGTTTGCAATCACAGAGGTCAGACGTTTCTTGTAGTTGGCCACCAGGTTTGCACACATCTCAGGAGGGATTTTGTCTCACTCCTCTTTGCAGATCTTCTCCAAGTCATTAAGGTTTCGGGCCTGACGTTTGGCAACTCGAACCTTCAGCTCCCTCCACAGATTTATGGGATTAAGGTCTGGAGACTGGCTAGGCCACTCCAGGACCTTAATGTGCTTCTTCTTGAGCCACTCCTTTGTTGCCTTGGCCGTGTGTTTTGGGTCATTGTCATGCTGGAATACCCATCCACGACCCATTTTCAATGCCTTGGCTGAGGGAAGGAGGTTCTCACCCAAGATTTGACGGTACATGGCCCCGTCCATCGTCCCTTTGATGCGGTGAAGTTGTCCTGTCCCCTTAGCAGAAAAACACCCCCAAAGCATAATGTTTCCACCTCCATGTTTGACGGTGGGGATGGTGTTCTTGGGGTCATAGGCAGCATTCCTCCTCCTCCAAACACGGCGAGTTGAGTTGATGCCAAAGAGCTCCATTTTGGTCTCATCTGACCACAACAGTTTCACCCAGTTCTCCTCTGAATCATTCAGATGTTCATTGGCAAACTTCAGACGGGCCTGTATATGTGCTTTCTTGAGCAGGGGGACCTTGCGGGCGCTGCAGGATTTCAGTCCTTCACGGCATAGTGTGTTACCAATTGTTTTCTTGGTGACTATGGACCCAGCTGCCTTGAGATCATTGACAAGATCCTCCCGTGTAGTTCTGGGCTGATTCCTCACCGTTCTCATGATCATTGCAACTCCATGAGGTGAGATCTTGCATGGAGCCCCAGGCCGAGGGAGATTGACAGTTATTTTTTGTTTCTTCCATTTGCGAATAATCGCACCAACTGTTGTCTCCTTCTCACCAAGCTGCTTGGCGATGGTCTTGTAGCCCATTCCAGCCTTGTGTAGGTCTACAATCTTGTCCCTGACATCCTTGGAGAGCTCTTTGGTCTTGGCCATGGTGGAGAGTTTGGAATCTGATTGATTGATTGCTTCTGTGGACAGGTGTCTTTTATACAGGTAACAAACTGAGATTAGGAGCACGCCCTTTAAGAGTGTGCTCCTAATCTCAGCTCGTTACCTGTATAAAAGACACCTGGGAGACAGAAATCTTTCTGATTGAGAGGGGGTCAAATACTTATTTCCCTCATTAAAATGCAAATCAATTTATAACATTTTTGACATGCGTTTTTCTGGATTTTTTTGTTGTTATTCTGTCTCTCACTGTTCAAATAAACCTATCATTAAAATTATAGACTGATAATTTCTTTGTCAGTGGGCAAACGTACAAAATCAGCAGGGGATCAAATACTTTTTTCCCTCACTCTACATATTACCTCAACTACCTCAACTAGCCGGTGACCCCGCACATTGACTCTGCACCAGTACCCCCCTGTATATATAGCCTCCCTACTGTTATTTTATTTTACTTCTGCTCTTTTTTTCTCAACACTTTTTTGTTGTTGTTTTATTTTACTTTTTTATTAAAAAATAAATGCATTGTTGGTAAGTAAGCATTTCACTGTAATGTCTACACCTGTTGTATTCGGCCAATACGATTTGATTTGAATGCCGCCAGGGCAAGAGTTATCGAGAGCAAGTGCTAACCCAAACAACATGCCTGTTCTCATAAAGGTAGCTAGCTACCTATTTTGCAAATCCAGGTTAGTTATCAATATCTTTGTCCGAGTTGGAATGAATTAGCTAGCTAGCTAACGTTCTCTTTTGTTTTTGTAATGGGGATCGCCAAATGACTCCTTCGCCTTCACACAATGTGAATGACATGCTTACATTATCGATAGCAAGCTGGCTAATGTTACGTCCTATCAAAACGTATCATCAGGTGCAACGTTAGCTATGCAAATCTTTCTCTCTATGACATTACATCACATTACACATTAGGGAGAGGCTATGCATTTAGCTAGTTCACAGTAGCATAGCTACCCACCACACACCAGTCACAGCCATCATGTTGTATGTAATCCATTCCTTGCCATCTTGCACAATATTGTTGAATGCATTAGAAGTTTGCACCAATTTTATGAAAGTCCATTTTCACTCCTATGCCGAGCAAGTGTGCGTGCATTGCAGACTTAACAACATGTTCACAACACATGGCAGCTGGGGGCGGACCACACCTTGTGTCTCCGGGCAATTGGACATCATTGTCAAAAGTGGGCATGTAAGTAATCCCCTGTAGCTCAGTTGGTAGAGCATGGTGCTTGCAACGCCAGGGTTGTGGGTTCGTTTCCCACGGGGGGTCAGTATGAAAATGTATGCACTAACTGTAAATTGCTCTGGATAAGAACGTCTGCTAAACGACTAAAATGTCATCCGTACCTTACACGTCATGACACACTCACTTCCAGATTTTGTTTTGGATGAGACTGACTTTGGCACCAAAATTATCCTATTTGCACTTTGTAGTTAACTCACATCGATACCACATAGGCCCTTTTGTAACCGGATAAATTGGTTCTAAGAGACAGTTAAACTTTAAAACTGCAACATGTTCTGTCATTCTCATGGCAAAATGTGAAGAATAGCATGAGATGAGCTATTAAACAGCTAATGTTTCTCTCTGCCCCATGGATTTTCTTTTTTAGAATTGCAGGAAATTAGCTTTCAAACTGCAAAATGTTCTCTCAGACTCATGACAAAATGAGTAGAATAACATGATAAAACAGTTATTTTGGGGGGTTGGGGGGGGGGGCCTTGCACTTATCCTTCCACTTATACTGTGTTTTCAAAATACCCCTCCATATACCCCTCAAAATACCCCTCAAGAGAAGCATAATAAGTATTGTCAAACTGTAAAACAGAACCCAAAATCTGGGGGAGGAGCCCCGAACATTCATCTACTGTTTGTCCCCCCAATATCTATACCACAATTTAGCCCTTGCAATGTACACACATATATTTACAGTTTGTGAGTGTGTGATATTATTTCGACATTACAAAGAAAAACTTTTATAAACAATGGCAACACTGCCACGTTGCACTGAGCCTTGCTGTTGGAAAACCACATCAGTATCGTCGAGCTTTCGGCTGTCACAATGCGCCTCCCTTCTTCTTCTTCTTCTTCTTCGATGAGGTTTAACGGCGGTTGGCATCCAATAAATGTTGCATTACCGCCACCTACTAGACTGGAGTATAACTCCCTTATAAATGTACTTTGCTTTAAAAAAAACAACTAAAAAACAACAACAATACTAATACCCTACCATCTAACACTACACTCACAAAACATTTAAAAAAAATATATATACCATACTCTACTATTTAAATCAATTTAGTACTACTTCAGGCCAACAATCTGACTTGATTTCATTAATGCAAGTTAATTATTGAAATCGTTTTTATTTTTACTCTGACTATGCAATATTTAAATGCGTCATTGCATTTGTGGTAACAATATACATTATTGTTTGTATATACCGCCACCTAACACAACCTGTAACTCTTCTGATGTCAAGTCTCGCACACCCAAATACCTCTCTGCAGCTGCCACCACAACCTCAATTTTCTGCGACTTACGTTCCATCCCAGCAGTACAGTTGATAACCATTGCTATAATTGCCAAACATCCAATCTTACTGAAACATATATCACTTGTTGGTTTATCCCTCTGTACTGGTACAGATCTTCTACTCACACCACTCTTCTAAGGATCCCTCCCCCTTTAACCCATCATCCCCTACTTGCTTCACTGCCTCAGCATATGACAATTTCTGCACTACTCTAACCCGGAAACCTCAACCTACCTCGCTCTGATGCACCTCCCTGACTTTCGTTTGCACTTAAATAAGGCCAGTGTCATCATGAGCCGTGTACAGTTCATGCGGGAAGTGTTTTTAAAGCAAGTAGGCCAATCATTAACTTCTGTGGAATAGTGTCGACACTCGACAGGCCAAATAGACACATGATGATTACCAAGGGTAAGTGCGATTCAATTAGCTTATTTCAAGATTTGTTTAGCGCCATAATACAACCATAGAACATTACTTGTTTCATTCTGCTTGTAATGGCGCTAAAAGAGAAAGTATGAATGATGTAAGTTTTCCACTAGATAGCACAGCCACAAAGTCAAAGTGGGCTATATTGTACAAATGAATGATCTTTTTTGTTGTTGATTTTTGGTCTTAATTTAAGGTTAGGCATAAGTTAGGTTCAAAATCACATTTTAAGAAGAGACATGTAGAAATAGGCGCGGTTCATCACTTTGAGGCTGTGGTAGCTTAACTAGTGACGACCGATTACTGATGAAGCGTTGTAATTTCCGCGAAGAGAAGGAAAGTAAGAATAACTCCCATCTCTCTTCTTTATTCCGTTTGGAGTCGCCAAATGTTCGGTCTGTAAAACAATAAAGTGCTGCGTTGTTGAGCTATATTGTTTCTACTATAAAGAAAAGGCAAATGTCGCACGCTAGTAGTGACTCCGATGCAATCATTATTGCAACTACTGTTGTTTTCAAACAACCACTTTACATCAACATGTAGGCTACATGTATGCCATCTCACTGGACTCACCCAGGGTTGGGGTCAAATCCATTTCAGGAACTAAACTGTCATTCCAATTGTACATTTTTCTCTGTGAGAAATGTGGGTTACTTCCTGAATTGAAATGGAATTGACCCCAACCCTGAGCTCACCCATAGACACTACATGACGAAAAGTATGTGGACACCTGCTCGTCTAACATCTCATTCCAAAATCATGGGCATTAATATGGAGTTGGTCCCCCCCTTTGCTGCTATAACAGCCTCCACTAGATGTTGGAACATTGCTGTGGGAGCTTGCTTCCATTCAGCCACGAGCATTAGTGAGGTCAGGCACTGATGTTTGGCGATTAGGCCTGGCTCGCATGGTGATCTTAGGCTTGTGTGCGGAAGCCCATTTCGTGAGGCTCCCAACATTGCTTTCAGAGGCAGTTTGGAACTTGGTAGTGGGTGTTGCAACCTAGGACAGACGATTTTTACGTGCTTCAGCACTCGGTAGTCCTTTTCTGTGAGCTTGTGGCATACCACTATGCGGCTGAGCCATTGTTGCTCCTAGACGTTACCACTTCACAATAACAGCACTTACAGTTGATCCGGGCAGCTCTAACAGGGCTGACTTGTTGGAAAGGTGGCATCCTATGACGGTGCCACGTTGAAAGTCTCTGTGCTCTTCAGTAAGGCTATTCTACTGCCAATGTTTGTCTATG
This sequence comes from Coregonus lavaretus, assembly GCF_964263955.1. NCBI lineage: Eukaryota > Metazoa > Chordata > Actinopteri > Salmoniformes > Salmonidae > Coregonus > Coregonus lavaretus. The sequence continues at coordinate 33,682 of NW_028163754.1, read as the reverse complement.
GAGATCGCATGGCGGTGTGCTCGATTTTTATACACCTGTCAGCAACGGGTATGGCTGAAATAGCGGAATCCATTAATTTGAAAGGGGTGTCCACGTACCTTTGTGTGTGTGTGTGTATATATATATATATATATATATATATATATATATATATATATATATATATAGTGTACCTCCTCAATCCATTCCTCTCTCCCACAATCCATTCCCCTTTCCCTCCCTCTCTCTCCATCCCTCTAGGCTGTACCAGGAGACTGTTCCCCAGGCCTGGTGTCTCCAGACTGGTTGTCCTGTCTCTCTCCTTCCTGGCTCTGCTGCTACTCTACAGGTGGGTGACACGTCAGACAGGCAGATATAATGTAAATCATGACTTCATGATCATTTCTTCTTCTTCAGCTCTCTGATGGGTCCCCACAGCCCCTCTGCGCTGCACAAGGTCTTCCTCCAGCTCAGACACGTCCGCTCCTACCCCCTCCTCAGACGGCCTCGCTGCTGCCTCCTCCACCCCTCCAACTCCACACCCAACCCTGGACCCAGTCACCCCAGACCCAACCCCTGGTCCCTCTACCCTGGCTCCAACCCCGACCTTGAAGCCAGCCCCGTCCTTCTGCTCCTAGCAATCAAGTCCCACCCTGCCAACTCTGACCGCCGGGCTGCCATACGAGCCACCTGGGGCGGGGAGAGGGAGTGGAGAGGTCAGGGGGTGAGGAGGGTGTTTCTACTGGGCCTGGGGAGAGACCCGGAGGTGGGGGAGGAGAGCGAGAGGTACGGGGACATCCTCCAGTGGGGGTTCAGAGAATCCTTTTACAATGTGACCTTGAAAGAGGTTCTGTTCTGGAACTGGTTCCACCAGGAGTGTTCTAGAACCACTCTCTACGTTCTAAAGGGGGACGATGACGTTTATGTGGATGTGGCGAGAGTGGTGTGGTTCCTACAGAACAGGGAACGGGGGATGAGGAGAGGAGAAGGGAGAGAAGAGGGAGAGACAGAGAGAGGAACAGAGGGAGGGGCAGGGAGCGAGAGAGGAACAGAGGGAGGGGCAGGGAGAGAGAGAGGAACAGAGGGAGGGGCAGGTAGAGAGAGACGAACAGAAACACCAGCAGGGTCTCCCCAGCCTCTCTACATGGGACGTATCTTTGTGGACACCCACCCCGTGCGTATATGGTGGAATAAGTACTACGTCCCCTACAGCCTGTACCATAGCCCCTACCCCCCCTACGCTGGGGGCGGGGGCTACCTCCTCTCCAGAGATGCCCTCTCTCTTCTCCTCCACGCCTCCCCCAGGGTGCCTCTCTTCCCCATCGACGATGCCTATGTCGGCATGGTCGCACAGGTGAGTTGATTGATTGGATGAATTTGATCGCATGCAGAATGAAATTTAATTTAAATCATATTTGGTCATTTAGAAATATACATGTAGACGCAGGGTCACAAATGGCACCCTATTCCTCCATTGGTCAAAAGTAGTGCGCTGAATAGGGTGCTATTTGGGACACTCACCACAATGGACAAACTCACAGAAGCAAATCAAACAAAATAATTTACCTTCCCCCTCTTTCTTTCTTTCTCTCTCTCTCTCTCCCTCTCTCAATCTCTCCCTCTTCCGCCTCTCTTTTCTCTTCCCTCTCTCCCCTTCCCCCTCTATCCTCTCTCTCCCTCTCTCAATCTCTCCCTCTTCCGCCTCTCTTTTCTCTTCCCTCTCTCCCCCTCTATCCTCTCTCTCCCTCTCTCAATCTCTCCCTCTTCCGCCTCTCTTTTCTCTTCCCTCTCTCCCCTTCCCCCTCTATCCTCTCAATCTCTCCCTCTTCCGCCTCTCTTTTCTCTTCCCTCTCTCCCCTTCCCCCTCTATCCTCTCTCTCCCTCTCTCAATCTCTCCCTCTTCCGCCTCTCTTTTCTCTTCCCTCTCTCCCCTTCCCCCTCTCTCTCCCTCTCTCCAGGCAGCTAACCTAACAGCCAGACACCATCCTGGTTTCATGCCTGTGGAGTACTCTCCCTCCCTCCGCCCCTGTCACTACCTCAACGGGTAAAAGCACTCCTTCACTCCCATGTCTATCAAACACCTAAACGTTAACAAGTATCTGAGCTCTGTCAGTGCGCCAGAATGTGTAAGGACAGTGTGTTATGTTTGTGGCTGTACGAGATGTGTACAATATACAGTACCAGTCAAATGTTTGGACACACCTACTCATTCAAGGGTTTTTCTTTATTTTTACTATTTTCTACATTGTAGAATAATAGTGAATACATCAAAACTATGAAATAACACAAATGGAATCATGTAGTAACCAAAAAAGTGTTAAACAAATCAAAATATATTTTATATTTGAGATTCTTCAAAGTAGCCACCCTTTCCTTGATGACAGCTTTGCACACTCTTGGCATTCTCTCAACCAGCTTCACCTGAAATGCTTTTCCAACAGTCTTGAAGGAGTTCCCACATATGCTGGGCACTTGTTGGCTGCTTTTCCTTCACTCTGCGGTCTGACTCATCCCAAACCATCTCAATTGGGTTGAGGTCGGGTGACTGTGGAGGCCAGGTCATCTGATGAAGCACTCCATCACTCTACTTGTTGGTCAAATAGCCCTTACACAGCCTGGAGGTGTGTTGGGTCATTGTCCTATTGATAAACAAATTATAGTCCCACTAAGCCCAAACCAGATGGGATGGCGTATCGCTGCAGAATGCTGTGGTAGCCATGCTGGTTAAGTGTGCCTTGAATTCTAAATATATTACAGACAGTGTCACCAGCAAAGCACCCCCACACCATCACACCTCCTCCTCCATGCTTCACGGTGGGAACTACACATGCAGAGATAATCCGTTCACCCACACAGCAGCATTTGGAACCAAAAATCTTAAATTTGGACACATTTGCACCGGTCTAATGTCCATTGCTCGTGTTTCTTGGCCCAAGCAAGTCTCTTCTTCTTATTGGTAACCTTTAGTAGTGGTTTCTTTGCAGCAATTCGACCATGAAGGCTTGATTCACACAGTCCCCTCTGAACAGTTGATGTTGAGATGTGTCTGTGACTTGAACTCTGTGAAGCATTTATTTGGGCTGCAATTTCTGAGGCTGGTAACTCTAATGAACTTATCCTCTGCAGCAGAGGTAACTCTGGGCCTTCCATTCCTGTGGCGGTCCTCATGAGAGACTGTTTCATCATAGCGCTTGATGGTTTTTGCAACTGCACTTGAAGAAACCTTCAAAGTTCTTAATGTTCCGTATAGACTGACCTTCATATCTTAAAGTAATGATGGACTGTTGTTTCTCTTTGCTTATTTGAGCTGTTCTTGCCATAATATGGACTTGGTCTTTTCCCAAATAGGGCTATCTTCTGTATACCCCCCCACACCTTGTCACAACACAACTGATTGGCTCAAACGCATTAAGAAGGAAATGCATTCCAAAAATTAACTTTTAAGAAGGCACACCTGTTAATTTAAATGCATTCCAGGTGACTACCTCATGAAGCTGGTTGAGAGAATGCCAAGAGTGTGCAAAGCTGTCAAGGCAAATGGTGGCTACATGAAGAATCTCAAATATAAAATATTTTGATTTGTTTAACAATTTTTTGGATACTACATGATTCCATATGTGTTATTTCATAGTTTTGATGTCTTCACTATTATTCTACAATGTAGAAAATAGTAAAAAAGAAAAACCCTGGAATGAGTAGGCGTATCCAAACCTTTGACTGGTAGTGTACATGACATAGGTCATAGCATCTATTTTGCAGTACTTTTAGGGGTGCAAAGTTTCTTGTATTTTATAAAGATTCCTGGAATTATGAGGGAATAAACAGAAAATCCAAGAATCCTCCAACCAGGATTTTTGAAAAAAAAAACTTGGAATTTGGTGAAAGTTACAGGAGTTTTGCAACCCTATGTGTCTAAGACCATTTTCCCCTCTGGGACATTAAAGTTAATCCTATCTTGTCACTACCGCAGGATCATGGTCCTCCACAAGCTGCTACCCACAGACCTGCTTCATCTCTGGAACTTCCTCCAGACCCAGGTGCACTCCTGTAAGGACTCTGCCCAGGATGGGCTCACCTTGGCCGGAGCGGACGCCCCTGGTTATGATTGGAGGGGAAGCTGATCCTAGATCTGTAGGTCAGGGGTATCAAACGTATTTTGCACTGCGGTCTTCACTGATTGCTCAGTTTGGCCGGGCGGCCAGCTCTAGGAAGAGTCTTGGTGGTTCCAAACTTCTCCCGTTTTAAGAATGATGGAGGCCACTGTGTTCTTGGGGACCTTCAATGCTGTAGACATTTTTAGGGACCCTTCCCCAGATCTGTGGCTCAACACAATCCTGTCTCGGGTCTCTACGGACGATTCCTTTGACCACATGGCTTGTTTTTTGCTCTGACATGCACTGTCAACTGTGGGACCTTATATAGACAGGTGTGTGCCTTTCCAAATCATGTCCAATCAGTTGAATTTATCACATGTGGACTCCAATCAAGTTGTAGAAACATCAAGGATAATCAATGGAAACAGGATGCACCTGAGCTCAATTTTGAGTCTCATAGCAAAGGCTCTGAATACACATGTAAATAAGGTATTCAAAACCTGTTTCGCTTTGTCATAATGGGGTATTGTGTGTAATCCATTTTAGAATAAGGCTGTGATGTAACAAAATGTAGAAAAAGTCAAGGGGTGTGAATACTTTCCGAATGCACTGTATGTGATCTAAAAATCTAACTACATAATGTTTGTAATAAATACAAAATAAAAAAACATTTCTCCAAGGGACATAACTTCATGATGTAATGATGGCTGGAGGATATGGCCAAGATATCATATCACAATAAGGGCTTCACAGGCAAGGATATTGCTGCTAGTAAGATTGCACCTAAATCAACCATTTATCGGATCATCAAGAACTTCAAGGAGAGAGGTTCAATTGTTGTGAAGAAGGCGTCAGGGCGCCCAAGAAAGTCCAGCAAGCGCCAGGACCGTCTCCTAAAAGTTGATTCAGCTGCGGGATCGGGGCACCACCAGTGCAGAGCTTGCTCAGGAATGGCAGCAGGCAGGTGTGAGTGCATCTGCACGCACAGTGAGGCGAAGACTTTTGGAGGATGGCCTGGTGTCAAGAAGGGCAGCAAAGAAGCCACTTCTCTTCAGGAAAAACATCAGGGACAGACTGATATTCTGCAAAAGGTACAGGGATTGGACTGCTGAGGACTGGGGTAAAGTCATTTTTTCTGATGAATCCCCTTTCCGATTGTTTGGGGCATCCGGAAAACACCTTGTCCGGAGAAGACAATGTGAGCGCTACCATCAGTCCTGTGTCATGCCAACAGTAAAGCATCATGCAACCATTCATGTGTGGGGTTGCTTCTCAGCCAAGGGAGTGGGCTCACTCACAATTTTGCCTAAGAACACAGCCATTAATAAAGAATGGTACCAACACATCCTCCGAGAGCAACTTCTCCCAACCATCCAAGAACAGTTTGGTGACGAACAATGCCTTTTTCAGCATGATGGAGCACCTTGCCATAAGGCAAAAGTGATAACTAAGTGGCTCGGGGAACAAAACATCGACATTTTGGGTCCATGGCCAGGAAATTCCCCAGACCTTAATCCCATTGAGAACTTGTGGTCGATCCTCAAGAGGCGGGTGGACAAACAAAAACCCACAAATTCGGACAAACTCCAAGCATTGATTATGCAAGAATGGGCTGCCATCAGTCAGGATGTGGCCCAGAAGTTAATTGACAGCATGCCAGGGCGGATTGCAGAGGTGTTGAAAAAGAAGGGTCAACACTGCAAATATTGACTCTTTGCATAAACTTCATGTAATTGTCAATAAAAGCCTTTGACACTTATGGAATGCTTGTAATTATACTTCAGTATACCATAGTAACATTTGACAAAAATATCTCATAACAGTGAAGCAGCGAACTTTGTGAAGACCAATACTTGTCATTCTCAAAACATTTGACCACGACTGTAGAGCCTAACTGGCATACATAAGCAGCGCGTGAGTTTCAAGTTTGGGGAAGATCATTTTCACCATAACAATGCACTCTTATAATAAAAGCATTACTTGCATTTGCGGTCACTTTTGATAATGGTGTTTACCGCTAATGGAACATTCCTGCTTATAGCCTACTGCCATGTGAGCATTGCTGCGCTTATAATGTGAAGAAATAGCCTAATAGTTTATCAACATTTTAAGCTAAACGTTCTGATCTGTTGCATCAGCCACTTTGTGTAAAACAGGTTTTTTGATGCTAGAGATTGTATTAATTTGGGATCTATCGCATCCCACAACTGTCCCAGACTGTTTGGAATGTCTATTTGTCGCACAGAATAGAATAGGTCAACTTTTGTACTATGGGGGATAGTAGATTGACATAGGCCAGTGTGTTTGCTGTTCGTTAGGCCTACTCATCATGTTGGCTGACAAAATAAACGTGGACAGTTCTTCCAATATCTCCATCCGAACACATCAATAACGGTTGCTGATTAATGACATGGGGCCCAAAATTATTTTTCATAGTAAATTAGACTTTTTTTTTTTATAGTCTAATCTAAATCTGAAGGAGAGAGTCACTGCTGTGGTCTGATAATTAGAGAACTAGTGTAGACCATACACATTTTAATAAAGGTAGAGTCAGCGAAATGAAATCGCCACAAGCAGCACCGCATATATTGTAGTGAGATGAAAGACTTCGCTCTCACACAGTCACAAACAACGTGGTAGCCATGTGGGTGTCTCGTGTGTGTGTTCAGGTGAGAAGAGTTAGACAAATTATTTAATCAATTAGCTTCAGCTGGCTGGTGTGCGACCGTAGAAAAATTGGTTTGACTTTGGATAGCCTATCTCTGAAACTAGTTAGGGACTGTCATTAAATTACACAATGTAAATGAGACAATATTTTCATGTTACCCACCTTTTTAGTTTTTGTAATTAAATGTTTTCAATATTTGTATATGCATTTCTACAATGCATAGTTGGTTTGAGGTTAAGTCATTGAAACATATTGTCCCATGTACATTGTGTCATTTACCGATGGTCCCTACCTAGTCCCATAGGGATATCCAAAGTGAACCCAAATGTACCACTCAGAATTGACGATTACTTCTGTGCTACCAGCTGTGGGCAGGATTTGAAACAAACCCAACTTTCATTTACGTTGTGTTGTGAATGAGCCTGGTCAATATGACCTGAGGACTCCTCTCCCAACAGGACTCTGGTAACAAAAAAACAAGGAAGAAGAAGTAGAAGAAGTCATGTTCCTCTGCCGGAGGGTGGATGTTCATCTTATATTGCGACACCCTCCCCCCCACCCCCCATCCCCCACCCCCCACGTTGTACTCAAGCCCTGGGTTAGAGCTGTTGGACCTGCCTGATGGCAGGTGAGCCATGAAGCCGATGACACCACGGATTGTCGTCACATACAAAGGAAACAATGTGTTACCTAACATTTGGTAAACATCATGTGTAAAGGAGACAATGTCACGTGTAATGGGGAGGCTGTAGTTAAGGAGGCTTGGGCAAAAATTTATAAATACCAATGATAGGGAAAGGGAGGAGATTGATGTATTAGAAGCTTGAAGATTTTGGGGCAAGGTAAGCACAGAACTTAATCAAAATCAAATGTTATTTGTCTCATACGCCGAATACAACAGGTGTAGACCTTACAGTGAAATGCTTACTGACAAGCCCTTAACCAACAATGCAGTTTTAAGAAAAATAAGTGTTAACAAATTACTAAAGAGCAGCAGTAAAATAACAGTGGCAAGGCTATATACAGGGGATACTGGTACAGAGTCAATGTGCGGGGGAACCGGTTAGTCGAGGTAAATTAGGTAATATGTACACATAGGTAGAGTTAAAGTGACTCCTGTTAGAAGCTACTGCATTGTAATTGCCATACAGTACCAGTCAAAAGTTTGGACACGCCTACTCATTCAAGGGTTTTTCATGAATCTTACTATTTTCTACATTGTAGAATAATAGTGAAGACATAAAAACTATGAAATAACACATATGGAATCATGTAGTAACCAAAAAAGTGTTAAACAAATCAAACTATATGTTATATTTCAGATTCTTCAAATAGCCACCCTTTGCCTTGATGACAGCTTTGCACACTCTTGGCATTCTCTCAACCAGCTCCACCTGGAATGCTTTTCCAACAGTCTTGAAGGAGTTCTCATATATGCTGAGCACTTGTTGGCTGCTTTTCCTTCACTCTGCGGTCCGACTCATCCCAAATCATCTCAATTAGGTTGAGGTCGGGTGATTGTGGAGGCCAGGTCATCTGATGCAGCACTCCATCACTCTCCTTCTTGGTCAAATAGCCCTTACACAGCCTGGAGGTGTGTTGGGTCATTGTCCTGTTGAAAAACAAATGATAGTCCCACTAAGCCCAAACCAGATGGGATGACGTATCGCTGCAGGATGCTGTGGTAGCCATGCTGGTTAAGTGTGCCTTGAATTCTAAATAAATCACAGACAGTGTCACCAGCAAAGCACCCCCACACCATAACACCTCCTCCTCCATGCTTTACGGTGGGAACTACACATGCAGAGATCATCTGTTCACCCACAGCGTCTCACAAAGACACCGCGGTTGGAACCAAACATCTCCAATTTGGACACCAGACCAAAGGACAAATGTCCACTGGTCTAATGTCCATTGTTCGTGTTTCTTGGCCCAAGCAATTCTCTTCTTGTTATTGGTGTCCTTTAGTAGTGGTTTCTTTGCAGCAATTTAACCATGAAGGCCTGATTCACACAGTCTCCTCTGAACAGTTGATGTTGAGATGTGTCTGTTACTTGAACTCTGTGAAGCATTTATTTGGGCTGCAATTTCTGAGGCTGGTAACTCTAATGAACTTATCCTCTGCAGCAGAGGTAACTCTGGGTCTTCCATTCCTGTGGCGGTCCTCACGAGAGCCAGTTTCATCATAGCGCTTGATGGTTTTTGCGACTGCACTTGAAGAAACGTTCAAAGTTCTTGAAATGTTCCGTATTGACTGACCTTCATGTCTTAAAGTAATGATGGACTGTCGTTTCTCTTTGCTTATTTGAGCTGTTCTTGCCATAATATAATAATAAAATAATAATAATATGCCATTTAGCAGACACTTTTATCCAAAGCGACTTACAGTCATGTGTGCATACATTTTTACGTATGGGTGGTCCCGGGGATCGAACCCACTACCCTGGCGTTACAAGCGCCATGCTCTACCAATTGAGCTACAGAGAACCACATGAACCATATGAACTTGGTCTTCTACCAAATAGGGCTATCTTCTGTATATCATATTGTGGGCTCGAAAGCAGGAAACCAAAAGGAGGAGCTCGAGGATAACGGAGCACTGGGAGTCTAGCCTGTACAGATGAAGTGCTGAACCCCGTGTTTTCAGTTAAGAATTCATTTAGCTGAAACCCTATACCCGGGATTTAGCGAATGTGACTCATCCGTGGAGGTTGCTGTCCGGTCAATTAGAAAGGGAGGACCAGCAGGAATGTCTGAGACTATGCTGCGTTTATAATAAATAGCTTAACCCCATGGCGGAACTGTACCCTGCGTGAACAATGGGAAACCAGTAAGAGCTGCACCACGTACTAAAATAGTACAGAGCGGACTATATATACAGTTGAAGTCGGAAGTTTACATACACCTTCGCCAAATACATTTAAACTCAGTTTTTCACAATTCATGACATTTAATCCTGGTAAAAAATTCCCTGTCTTAGGTCAGTTAGGATCACCACTTTATTTTAAGAATGTGAAATATCAGAATAATAGTAGAGAGAATGATTTATTTCAGCTTTTATTTATTTCATCACATTCCCAGTGGGTCAGAAGTTTACATACACTCAATTAGTATTTGGTAGCATTGCCTTTAAATTGTTTAACTTGGGTCAAATGTTTCGGGTAGCCTTGCACAAGCTTCCCACAATAAGGTGGGTGAATTTTGGCCCATTCCTCCTGACAGAGCTGGTGTAACTGAGTCAGGTTTGTAGGCCTCCTAGCTCGCACATGCTTTTTCAGTTCTGCCCAAACATTTTCTATAGGATTGAGGTCAGGGCTTTGTGATGGCCACTCCAATACCTTGACTTTGTTGTCCTTAAGCCATTTTGCCACAACTTTGGAAGTATGCTTGGGGTCATTGTCCATTTGGAAGACCCATTAGCGACCAAGCTTTAACTTCCTGACTGATGTCTTGAGATGTTGCTTCAATATATCCACATAATTTTCCTTCCTCATGATGCCATCTATTTTGTAAAGTGAACCAGTCCCTCCTGCAGCAAAGCAACCCACAGCATGATGCTGCAACCCCCGTGCTTCACGGTTGGGATGGTGGTGTTCTTCGGCTTGCAAGCACCCCCTTTTTCCTCCAAACATAACGATGGTCATTATGGCCAAACAGTTCTATTTTTGTTTCATCAGACCAGAGGACATTTCTCCAAAAAGTACGATCTTTGCCCCCATTTTCAGTTGCAAACCGTAATCTGGCTTTTTTATGGCGGTTTTGGAGCAGTGGCTCCTTCCTTGCTGAGCGGCCTTTCAGGTTATGTCGATTATAGGACTCGTTTTACTGTGGATATAGATACTTTTGTATGATTATGTAAGATGTGATTAGACAATCCTGTTTTATGATTGAGATATACAGTCATGGCCAAAATTGTTGGCACCCCTGAAATTTTTCCAGAAAATGAAGTATTTCTCACAGAAAAGTATTGAAATTACACATGTTTTGCTATGCACATGTTTATTTCCTTTGTGTGTATTGGAATAACACAAAAAAAAACAGGAAAAAAGCAAATTTGACATAATTTCACACAAAACTAAAAAAATGGGCCGGACAAAGTTATTGGCACCCTTTCAAAATTGTGGATAAATAAGTTTGTTCCAAGCATGTGATGCTCCTTTAAACTCACCTGGGGCAAGTAACAGGTGTGGGCAATCTAAAAATCACACCTGAAAGCAGATAAAAAGGAGAGAAGTTGACTCAGTCTTTGCATTGTGTTTCTGTGTGTGCCACACTAAGCATGGAGAACAGAAAGAGGAAAAGAGAACTGTCTGAGGACTTGAGAACCAAAATTGTGGAAAAATATCAACAATCTCAAGGTTACAAGTCCATCTCCAGAGATCTAGATGTTCCTTTGTCCACAGTGCGCAACATGATCAAGAAGTTTGCAACCCATGGCACTGTAGCTAATCTCCCTGGACGTGGACGGAAGAGAAAAATTGATGAAAGGTTGCAACGCAGGATAGTCCGGATGGTGGATAAGCAGCCCCAAACAAGTTCCAAAGAAATTCAAGCTGTCCTGCAGGCTCAGGGTGCATCAGTGTCAGCGCGAACTATACGTCGAAATTTGAATGAAATGAAACGCTATGGCAGGAGACCCAGGAGGACCCCACTGCTGACACAGAGACATAAAAAAGCAAGACTACAGTTTGCCAAAATGTACATGAGTAAGCCAAATTCCTTCTGGGAGAACGTCTTATGGACAGATGAGACCAAGATAGAGCTTTTTGGTAAAGCACATCGTTCTACTGTTTACCGAAAATGTAATGAAGCCTTCAAAGAAAAGAACACAGTACCTACAGTCAAATATGGTGGAGGTTCAAAGATGTTTTGGGGTTGTTTTGCTGCCTCTGGCACTGGGTGCCTTGACTGTGTGCAAGGCATCATGAAATCTGAGGATTACCAAAGGATTTTGGGTCGCAATGTAGGGCCCAGTGTCAGAAAGCTGGGTTTGCGTCCGAGATCATGGGTCTTCCAGCAGGACAATGACCCCAAACATACTTCAAAAAGCACCCAGAAATGGATGGCAACAAAGCGCTGGAGAGTTCTGAAGTGGCCAGCAATGAGTCCAGATCTTAATCCCATTGAACACCTGTGGAGAGATCTTAAAATTGCTGTTGGGAAAAGGCACCCATCCAATATGAGAGACCTGGAGCAGTTTGCAAAAGAAGAGTGGTCCAAAATTCCGGGTGAGAGGTGTAAGAAGCTTATTGATGGTTATAGGAAGCGACTGATTTCAGTTATTTTTTCCAAAGGGTGTGCAACTAAATATTAAGTTAAGGGTGCCAATCATTTTGTCCGGCCCATTTTTTGAGTTTTGTGTGAAATTATGTCAAATTTGCTTTTTTCCTGTTTTTTTTGTGTTATTCCAATACACACAAAGGAAATAAACATGTGCATAGCAAAACATGTGTAATTTCAATACTTTTCTGTGAGAAATACTTCATTTTCTGGAAAAATTTCAGGGGTGCCAACAATTTTGGCCATGACTGTATATATATATATAAAAACGTTTGTGAGCCTTAGCCCAAACATCTTTTAGAAGTGAGTTTAGGAAGTAGAAAACCACATCTCTAATGCTTCATCAGACCTGCTGTGTCCAGTGAGAGTACGCCTACTTTAGCCTCCACTAGCTAACAATCAGTCAAAGTGAATGGGGCTTGTGTGCATGTTTTTCTTTAAAATGGCCAAAACACCTGTAAATGACATCAAACCAAATATGAAGTTGATTTGACATTTTGGTCACATACCCGATTCCCTTCTATTGGTTGTTAGCTAGCATATGTTTGTAGTGGCCGTTTAGTGAAAACCGAACCATGGATTACAGTTTCCTTCAGTTTGACACCCCTGCACTACAGAATGAGCAGTGATGCAGTGGTAAAAAAAAAAAAACAGGTGGGTAATGCTGTAAGTGGTGAATCAAGTAATGGGTCCCTGTATTTTCAATGCATTTTTCTGTGAAATATGGGTAAACGCTCATGCTATTTACCCTCCACTACACCACTGATAATCAGACATTACATTTTACATTTTAGTCATTTAGCAGACACTCTTATCCAGAGCGACTTACAGTTAGTGAATACATATTTTTTTATACTGGCCCCCCGTGGGAATTGAACCCACAACCCTGGCGTTGCAAACGCCATGCTCTATCAACTGAGCTACATCCCTGCCGGCCATTCCCTCCCCCTACCCTGGACGACGCTGGGCCAATTGTGCGCCGCCCATGAGTCTCCCGGTCGCGGCCGGCTGCGACAGAGCCTGGATTCGAACCAGGATCTCTAGTGGCACAGCTAGCACTGCGATGCAGTGCCTTAGACCACTGCGCCACTCAGGAGTACAACGGTTACTGGTTTACATACATCAGTAACTGTGACTATGAACAAATTACACTGCAATGGCTCCTCACAAAAACCTTTAATATTCCACCTAGATTATTTATTTCATTGTCAAATACAGTGATCCTTCCATACAGATACAGTAAAACCTTTCAGTAGTCAATGACATTGAGGTTACCACCATCTACTGTGAACATGTATATTTAATTTTTTACAAACTATTAAACTCGCCAAGGTGCCAATCACTTGTCCCCTTTTTTTTTTTTTGTGGAGGATTTTATTCCAATCCAAATTGCACTTTTTAAATGCGAGTAAAAACAGACCTTTGAGTTTGTTGCACCCCTAAAATGGCACCCCATTCCCGAGCTATATAGTGTAATGTATATACACAGTGTACAAAATATTAATAAAACACCTTCCTAATATTGACTTGCCCCCCCCCCAAATTCGTCGAGGTATGGACTCTACAAGGTGTCGATTGAGTTGTACAGGGACACTGGCCCATGTTGACCCCAATGCTTCCCACAGTTCACCCTCTGAATGGCACACATACTCAATCCATAC
>NW_028163754.1:0-15000 GCF_964263955.1 Coregonus lavaretus | reverse complement strand
ACAGCCGTTGTTTATCAGACCGTATACCACGGGTATTACATTTACATTTTAGTCATTATGGCAAAACATTTATTTGTACTGCTCTAATTACATTGGTAACCAGTTTATAATAGCAATAAGGCTCCTCTGGGGTTTGTGGTATATGGCCAATATATCACGGCTAAGGGCTGTATCCAGGCACTCCGTGTTGCGTCGTGCTTAAGAACAGCCCTTAACCGTGGTATATTGGCCATATACCACACCCCCTCGGGCCTTATTACTTAATTATACTAAACTATATATACTGTTATACTAAACTATATATACTTATGCGAAATATATATATATATATATATATATATATATATGTTGCAAGGTAAGTACAGACCTTCTGTAGAATCTTCCAGACCTTCTGATAGAAGCCTATGGGGACTCTGTTGAGTGCTCCGTCCAGACGTCTCCTACGCAGCCATTGGCCGTGCCTCGTATCCTTGATGACGGGCGTGCTCACTGGAACATCCAGAGACTCTATGGAGGGGAGCTTGTACCTCTGTGACAGAAACATATATATTTACACACACACACACACACACACACACACACACACAGTACCAGTCAAAAGTTTGGACACACCTACTCATTCAAGGGTTCTTCTTTATTTGTACTATTTTTACATTGTAGAACAATAGTGAAGACATCAAAACTATGAAATAATACATATGGAATCATGTAGTAACCAAAAGTGTTAAACAAATCAAAATATATTTATATTTGAGATTCTTCAAATATACACCCTTTGCTTTGATGACAGTTTTGCACACTCTTGGCATTCTCTCAACCAGCTTCATGAGGTAGTCACCTGGAATGCATTTCAATTAACAGGTGTGCCTTCTTAAAAGTTAATTTGTGGAATTTCTTTCCTTCTTAATGCATTTGAGCCAATCAGTTGTGTTGTGACAAGGTAGGGGGGGTATACAGAAGATAGCCCTATTTGGTAAAAGACCAAGTCCATATTATGGCAACAACAGCTCAAATAAGCAAAGAGAAACAACAGTTCATCATTACTTTAAGACATGAAGGTCAGTCAATACGGACAATTTCAAGAACTTTTAAAGTTTCTTCAAGTGCAGTTGCAAAAACCATTAAGCGCTATGATGAAACTGGATCTCATGAGGACTGCCACAGGAACGGAAGACCCAGGGTTACATCTGCTGCAAAGGATAAGTTCATTAGAGTTACCAGCCTCAGAAATTGCAGCCCAATAAATACTTCACAGAGTTCAAGTCACAGACACATCTCAATATCAACTGTTCAGAAGGGACTGTGTGAATCAGGCCTTCATGGTCAAATTGCTGGAAATAAACCACTACTAAAGGACACCAATAAGAAGAAGAGACCTGCTTGGGCCAAGAAACATGAGCAATGGACATTAGACCAGTGGAAATGGTAGATTTTTGGTTCCAAATGCTGTGTCTTTGTGAGACGCGGTGTGGGTGAACGGATGATCTCCGCATGTGTAGTTCCCACCTTAAAGCATGGAGGAGGAGGTGTTATGGTGTGGGGGTGCTTTGCTGGTGACACTGTGATTTATTTAGAATTCAAGGCACACTTAACCAGCATGGCTACCACAGCATTCTGCAGCGATACACCATCCCATCTGGTTTGGGCTTAGTGGGACTATCATTTGTTTTTCAACACGACAATGACCCAACACACCTCCAGGCTGTGTAAGGGCTATTTTACCAAGACGGAGAGTGATGGAGTGCTGCATCAGATGACCTGGCCTCCACAATCCCCCAACCTCAACCCAATTGAGATGGTTTGGGATGAGTCGGATGGCAGACTGAAGGAAAAGCAGCCAACAAGTGCTCAGCATATGTGGGAACTCCTTCAAGACTGTTGGAAAAGCATTCCAGGTGAAGCTGGTTGAGAGAATACCAAGAGTGTGCAAAGCTGTCATCAAGGCAAAGGGTGGCTATTTGAAGAATCTCAAATATAAATTTATTTTGATTTGTTTAACACTTTTTTGGTTACTACATGATTCCATATGTGTTATTTCATAGTTTTGATGTCTTCACTATTATTCTACAATGTAGAAAATAGTAAAAATAAAGAAAACCCTTGAATGAGTAGGTGTGTCCAAACATTTGACTGGTACTGTATATATATATATATATATATATATATATATATATATATATATATATATATATATATATATATATATATATATATATATATATATATATATATATATATATATATATATATATATGCTACATACTGTATCGACCTTAACCCAACACCTAGCGACCTCGTCAAGAGGTTTGGCCCTCTTGGCGTAATGTTTAAGGTGTTGGCTTGACAATCGCTTGACCCAGGTTCGAGTCCCGGTCGGGGCTACCCACCAAATTCGCTACAATAAAAATATATGCATACATATATATCCTATGGATGAGAGACCTATACAATACATATGTTTTGTTTTAGGCATTTAGCAGACGCTCTTATCCAGAGCGACTTACAGGAGCAATTAGGGTTAAGTGCCTTGCTCAAGGGCACATCGACAGATTTTTCACCTAGTCGGCTCGGGGATTAGAACCAGCGACCTTTCGGTTACTGGCACAACGCTCTTAACCACTGAGCTACCTGCCGCCTATATACAATACATATAAATACATACATGCAAATATATACCCTATGGGCGGGAGGATGTACCTCTGACAGAGACATCAAATGTACATACCGTTTACATATCAAGTTAAGCCAACAAGAGATTTTCCATTTCAACTGCAAAATGGCAATTTTGCTATGGCATTACAATGACAGTTAGGATGTAAACTGGAAAAGCGATTACATTTGAAAGTAAAGTTGGTGTTCTAAGATGTATTTTAACTCTTACCCCAGATTCAATGTGTTCCATGTCCAGTGAATGTGGAGTTAGGCTCTGAGGAGGGGAGAGAGGATTCACAACATGAGAACAGCCAGTGTGAACAGTGTGTGTGTTAGGGTGAACAACTACGTTCAAATCACTGTGCCAACCGACCACCTTAGTCATCACCATAGAGACTGCCCTATTACCATGGCGATAACATATAAGAACCCTGGATCCAGTGGATTCCCCCATTATTGACCACAAATGAACCACGACGTGGTTTTTGACCACAATTAAAATGTTTTTAGGTGACTTTTGCATGCAAACTGCTGACAGTGCCCAAGTGAATTAACACCCTGTAACAAGAAAAAAGTCATCATCATCATCATCACCTGTCTCTGCTGCGACCATGACAACCTGAGCTCCTCCAACTGAAATGGAAAGATGACTGAGTGACAAGCTCTGGAGAGGAGAACCGTCTAGATACTGTTGGTACTTGGTCTGTAGTGTCATAAACAATGGTTTTTACTTCAAATACCCTGAAAGTGACATCATCCTACATCGGGGTCAGTCCCCTTTTGAATGGGCTTGACGATTATATAATACAATTCATGAAAATGCGGTCATTTAGTATGTATAAAATTATATTTGTGTTTGTGGACAAATTTACCACATGCCTTTTATGAAGTCTTTTTTGCTGAAGACCATTGGGCCACGTTCTTGACGATTGAACACCATTCAAAAAGTCTACAAAAGCTAAATGACGTGTCACTTTCACGTATTGAATCCTTTAAAAGGTGCACTATGCAGAAATCGCTCCGCCATTTCCTGGTTGCTAAAATTATAATTTCAGTTTATGTGACAAAATAAGCAAGTATAGTGTAGAGAATCATTGTACCATTTAAACCGCTGTGAAATATATTTTCCATAACTACAAATATTGTGTTTTCAGCTGTTTGAAGTTAGTGTACAAAAAAACGCAAGTAAAAGACGCAAAAGCGAAACTTAAGAACAGATCTACCACTTCTTAGAGACTCTTTTATTTTTATTTTTTTAGGGGGTAAATCAGCTTAATATTGCAGATAGATTGTAACTTCCATCAATGTAATTGTCTGCATCACTTCCAATCCCCCATGTTATATATATATATATATATATATATATATATATATATATATATATATATATATATATATATATACACATATATATATACACATATACACACACACACACAGTGGGGGAAAAAAGTATTTAGTCAGCCACCAATTGTGTAAGTTCTCCCACTTAAAAAGATGAGCGAGGCCTGTAATTTTCATCATAGGTACACGTCAACTATGACAGACAAATTGAGGAAAAAAAATCCAGCAAATCACATTGTAGGATTTTTTATGAATTTATTTGCAAATTATGGTGGAAAATAAGTATTTGGTCACCTACAAACAAGCAAGATTTCTGGCTCTCACAGACCTGTAACTTCTTCTTTAAGAGGCTCCTCTGTCCTCCACTCGTTACCTGTATTAATGGCACCTGTTTGAACTTGTTATCAGTATAAAAGACCTGTCCACAACCTCAAACAGTCACACTCCAAACTCCACTATGATCAAGACCAAAGAGCTGTCAAAGGACACCAGAAACAAAATTGTAGACCTGCACTAGGCTGGGAAGACTGAATCTGCAATAGGTAAGCAGCTTGGTTTGAAGAAATCAACTGTGGGAGCAATTATTAGGAAATGGAAGACATACAAGACCACTGATAATCTCCCTCGATCTGGGGCTCCACGCAAGATCTCACCCCGTGGGGTCAAAATTATCACAAGAACGGTGAGCAAAAATCCCAGAACCACACGGGGGGACCTAGTGAATGACCTGCAGAGAGCTGGGACCAAAGTAACAAAGCCTACCATCAGTAACACACTACGCCGCCAGGGACTCAAATCCTGCAGTGCCAGACGTGTCCCCCTGCTTAAGCCAGTACATGTCCAGGCCCGTCTGAAGTTTGCTAGAGTGCATTTGGATGATCCAGAAGAGGATTGGGAGAATATCATATGGTCAGATGAAACCAAAATATAACTTTTTGGTAAAAACTCAACTCGTCATGTTTGGAGGACAAAGAATGCGGAGTTGCATCCAAAGAACACCATACCTACTGTGAAGCATGGGGGTGGAAACATCATGCTTTGGGGCTGTTTTTCTGCAAAGGGACCAGGACGACTGATCCGTGTAAAGGAAAGAATGAATGGGGCCATGTATCGTGAGATTTTGAGTGAAAACCTCCTTCCATCAGCAAGGGCATTGAAGATGAAACGTGGCTGGGTCTTTCAGCATGACAATGATCCCAAACACACCGCCCGGGCAACGAAGGAGTGGCTTCGTAAGAAGCATTTCAAGGTCCTGGAGTGGCCTAGCCAGTCTCCAGATCTCAACCCCATAGAAAATCTTTGGAGGGAGTTGAAAGTCCGTGTTGCCCAGCGACAGCCCCAAAACATCACTGCTCTAGAGGAGATCTAGAGGGGCTCCTGAGTGGCGCAGTGGTCTAAGGCACTGCATCGCAGTGCTAACTGTGCCACTAGAGATCCTGGTTCGAATCCAGGCTCTGTCGCAGCCGGCCGCGACCGGGAGACTCATGGGCGACGCACAATTGGCCCAGCGTTGTCCAGGGTAGGGGAGGGAATGGCCGGCAGGGATGTAGCTCAGTTGATAGAGCATGGCGTTTGCAACGCCAGGGTTGTGGGTTCGATTCCCACGGGGGGCCAGTATAAAAAAAATATGTATTCACTAACTGTAAGTCGCTCTGGATAAGAGCGTCTGCTAAATGACTAAAATGTAAATGTAAAAATGAGATCTGCATGGAGGAATGGGCCAATAATACCAGCAACAGTGTGTGAAAACCTTGTGAAGACTTACAGAAAATGTTTGACCTGTGTCATTGCCAACAAAGGGTATATAACAAAGTATTGAGAAACTTTTGTTATTGACCAAATACTTATTTTCCACCATAATTTGCAAATAAATTCATTAAAAATCCTACAATGTGATTTTCTTTTCTCATTTTGTCTGTCATAGTTGACGTGTACCTATGATGAAAATTACAGGCCTCTCTCATCTTTTTAAGTGGGAGAACTTGCACAATTGGTGGCTGACTAAATACTTTGTTCCCCCACTGTGTGTGTGTAATATATATATATATATATATATATATATATATATATATATATATATATATATATATATATATATATATATATATATATATATATATATATATATATATATATATATATATATATATATATATATATATATATATATATATATATATATATATATATATATATATATATATATATATATATATATATACATATACACACATACACATATATATATACACACATACACATATATATATATATATATATATATATATACACACACACACACACATATATATACACTGCTCAAAAAAATAAAGGGAACACTTAAACAACACATCCTAGATCTGAATGAATGAAATAATCTTATTAAATACTTTTGTCTTTACATAGTTGAATGTGCTGACAACAAAATCACACAAAAATGATCAATGGAAATCAAATTTATCAACCCATGGAGGTCTGGATTTGGAGTCACCCTCAAAATTAAAGTGGAAAACCACACTACACGCTGATCCAACTTTGATGTAATGTCCTTAAAACAAGTCAAAATGAGGCTCAGTAGTGTGTGTGGCCTCCACGTGCCTGTATGACCTCCCAACAATGCCTGGGCATGCTCCTGATGAGATGGCGGATGGTCTCCTGAGGGATCTCCTCTCAGACCTGGACTAAAGCATCCGCCAACTCCTGGACAGTCTGTGGTGCAACGTGGCGTTGGTGGATGGAGCGAGACATGATGTCCCAGATGTGCTCAATTGGATTCAGGTCTGGGGAACGGACTGGCCAGTCCGTAGCATCAATGCCTTCCTCTTGCAGGAACTGCTGACACACTCCAGCCACATGAGGTCTAGCATTGTCTTGCATTAGGAGGAACCCAGGGCCAACCGCACCAGCATATGGTCTCACAAGGGGTCTGAGGATCTCATCTCGGTACCTAATGGCAGTCAGGCTACCTCTGGCGAGCACATGGAGGGCTGTGCGGCCCCCCAAAGAAATGCCACCCCACACCATGACTGACCCACCGCCAAACCGGTCATGCTGGAGGATGTTGCAGGCAGCAGAACAATCTCCACGGCGTCTCCAGACTCTGTCACATCTGTCACATGTGCTCAGTGTGAACCTGCTTTCATCTGTGAAGAGCACAGGGTGCCAGTGGCGAATTTGCCAATCTTGGTGTTCTCTGGCAAATCCCAAACGTCCTGCACGGTGTTGGTCTGTAAGCACAACCCCCACCTGTGGATGTCGGGCCCTCATACCACCCTCATGGAGTCTGTTTCTGACCGTTTGAGCAGGCACATGCACATTTGTGGCCTGCTGGAGGTCATTTTGCAGGGCTCTGGCAGTGCTCCTCCTGCTCCTCCTTGCACAAAGGCGGAGGTAGCGGTCCTGCTGCTGGGTTGTTGCCCTCCTACGGCCTCCTCCACATCTCCTGATGTACTGGCCTGT
This sequence comes from Coregonus lavaretus, assembly GCF_964263955.1. Lineage (NCBI taxonomy): Eukaryota > Metazoa > Chordata > Actinopteri > Salmoniformes > Salmonidae > Coregonus > Coregonus lavaretus. Next base: position 7,545 of record NW_028163754.1, on the reverse strand, counting down.
CTCCTGGTAGCGCCTCCATGCTCTGGACACTACGCTGACAGACACAGCAAACCTTCTTGCCACAGCTTGCATTGATGTGCCATCCTGGATGAGCTGCACTACCTGAGCCACTTGTGTGGGTTGTAGACTCCGTCTCATGCTACCACTAGAGTGAAAGCACCGCCAGCATTCAAAAGTGACCAAAACATCAGCCAGAAAGCATAGGAACTGAGAAGTGGTCTGTGGTCACCACCTGCAAAACCACTCCTTTATTGGGGGTGTCTTGCTAATTGCCTATAATTTCCACCTGTTGTCTATTCCATTTGCACAACAGCATGTGAAATGTATTGTCAATCAGTGTTGCTTCCTAAGTGGAAAGTTTGATTTCACAGAAGTGTGATTGACTTGGAGTTACATTGTGTTGTTTAAGTGTTCCCTTTATTTTTTTGAGCAGTGTATATATATACACACACACACACACACACACATATATATATATATATATACATATATATATACACACACACACACACACACACACACATACATACATATATATATATATATATATATATATATACACACACACACACACACACACACATATATATATATATAGTGGGGAGAACAAGTATTTGATACACTGCCGATTTTGCAGGTTTTCCTACTTACAAAGCATGTAGAGGTCTGTAATTTTTATCATAGGTACACTTCAACTGTGAGAGACGGAATCTAAAACAAAAATCCAGAAAATCACATTGTATGATTTTTAAGTAATTCATTTGCATTTTATTGCATGACATAAGTATTTGATACATCAGAAAAGCAGAACTTAATATTTGGTACAAAAACCTTTGTTTGCAATTACAGAGATCATACGTTTCCTGTAGGTCTTGACCAGGTTTGCACACACTGCAGCAGGGATTTTGGCCCACTCCTCCATACAGACCTTCTCCAGATCCTTCAGGTTTCGGGGCTGTCGCTGGGCAATACGGACATTCAGCTCCCTCCAAAGATTTTCTATTGGGTTCAGGTCTGGAGACTGGCTAGGCCACTCCAGGACCTTGAGATGCTTCTTACGGAGCCACTCCTTAGTTGCCCTGGCTGTATGTTTCGGGTCGTTGTCATGCTGGAAGACCCATCCACGACCCATCTTCAATGCTCTTACTGAGGGAAGGCCCCATCCATCCTCCCCTCAATACGGTGCAGTCGTCCTGTCCCCTTTGCAGAAAAGCATCCCCAAAGAATGATGTTTCCACCTCCATGCTTCACGGTTGGGATGGTGTTCTTGGGGTTGTACTCATCCTTCTTCTTCCTCCAAACACGGCGAGTGGAGTTTAGACCAAAAAGCTCTATTTTTGTCTCATCAGACCACATGACCTTCTCCCATTCCTCCTCTGGATCATCCAGATGGTCATTGGCAAACTTCAGATGGGCCTGGACATGCGCTGGCTTGAGCATGGGGACCTTGCGTGCGCTGCAGGATTTTAATCCATGACGGCGTAGTGTGTTACTAATGGTTTTCTTTGAGACTGTGGTCCCAGCTCTCTTCAGGTAATTGACCAGGTCCTGCCGTGTAGTTCTGGGCTGATCCCTCACCTTCCTCATGATCATTGATGCCCCACGAGGTGAGATTTTGCATGGAGCCCCAGACCGAGGGTGATTGACCGTCATCTTGAACTTCTTCCATTTTCTAATAATTGCGCCAACAGTTGTTGCCTTCTCACCAAGCTGCTTGCCTATTGTCCTGTAGCCCATCCCAGCCTTGTGCAGGTCTACAATTTCATCCCTGATGTCCTTACACAGCTCTCTGGTCTTGGCCATTGTGGAGAGGTTGGAGTCTGTTTGATTGAGTGTGTGGACAGGTGTCTTTTATACAGGTAACGAGTTCAAACAGGTGCAGTTAATACAGGTAATGAGTGGAGAACAGGAGGGCTTCTTAAAGAAAAACTAACAGGTCTGTGAGAGCCGGAATTCTTACTGGTTGGTAGGTGATCAAATACTTATGTCATGCAATAAAATGCAAACAAATTACTTAAAAATCATACAATGTGATTTTCTGGATTTTTGTTTTAGATTCCGTCTCTCACAGTTGAAGTGTACCTATGATGAAAATTACAAACCTCTACATGCTTTGTAAGTAGGAAAACCTGCAAAATCGGCAGTGTATCAAATACTTGTTCTCCCCACTGTATATATATATATATATATATATATATATATATATATATACATATATACACACACACATATATTACATTTCTTAGACTTGCTTTCTATGTGAATTTGGTCAGGTCACCCAAAAAGTTACATAATCCATCTTTAAAAGCCAACAGACCTGTGATATCATGTACTCCCAGCCAATTGGTTTTAGTTCAGTTTTAGTTTGCTTATTTTGACCAGGTAAAATAACAAATTAGTAGGAAGGATAAAACACACTACAATTAAAACTATATTAAAAGTTGCACCCATAGCTCAGTCTATACATTTTGAAAATGGTTACATTTCTCCAGCTCCATTCCTCACATGTTTACCAAAAAAAAGTGGCAGGGTAAACACTTTGTTGCCGTTTCAATTCCAGATTAACCCCTTTAATACGTACCATCCTCATGTCGCTCTTCAGCTTGCTGATGCCCGCCCTCTCGCTCTTGGTGGCGCCCACATTGCCCACCTCGTGGATAGAGATGGCAGGACTGGCGCCGGCGTCTACGGAACGCACTGGAACACATACAATAAACATAGGATACCACACACAGGGATGTCATAATGTGTGTGTGTGTGTATAGTATATTATATGTAACATAAAGAGTTCATAGCAATCTAATAACAGCTCATAAAGGATGTTCATAGGGATGTCATAACAGTTCATAGGGATGTCATACCGCTCCTCTGCACTCCAAACTCCTTCCCACTGAGGATGTGATGCAGCAGGATCTTTAATTCTGACGGACTCAGACTCATCAGGCTCTCTGTCGCCTCCTCTCCTACAGGGCACAAAACACACACACACACAAAAATACACACACTAAATATGAAACGCATACAATGTCACATAAAATAATGTATTCAATTGTGATTGGTTACAGGATGTTTGACACTAGTTCCTACTTCACTGTAGGGCCAAAAATAATAAAACCCTTTTTATTTTAGGGAATGTCCTTTTCTAATTATTATGAGGTTGAGAGACTGTGCCAGCTCTGTGTCCAACTTACTGCTACTATTAATATGACTGTTCTTGTTATTATATTACTGTTCTTGTTATTATATTACTGTTCTTGTTATTACCTGAGCAGTTGAGAGACTGTGCCAGCTCAGTGGCCATCACCTGGATGATGAGTCCGATACGCAGCCTGAACATCTCACTGAACAGGCTGGGTTGGGTACGCATGTTCATCGCCAGGTACACCATGATCTCCTGTTTCACACACAAACGCAAGAGAGAGGGAGGTAGTTTGAAACGGAACGCTTGTCCAAATGAGTGAGTGCGCGTGTGCGTGTGTGTGTGTGTGTACCTGTGTGAGGATGGCTATAGTGATGTTGTTCTCACTAGCTTCATCTATCAGCTTGGCCAGCTTGTCTGGAGGGATGGGCCTGAGAGACAGAGACAGAGAGAGAAAGAGACCGACACACAGAGAGAGAGAGACAGAGAGAGAGAGAGAGAGAGACAGAGACAGAGACAGAAAGAGACCGACACACACAGAGAGAGAGAGAGAGAGAGAGCGAGAGAGAGAGAGACAGAGAGAGAGACAGAGCGAGAGAGAGAGAGAGACAGAGCGAGAGACAGAGCGAGAGACAGAGAGAGACAGAAAGAAAGAGAGAGAGATGAAGAGAGAGATAAAAAGAGAGCGAGAGAGATGAAGAGAGCGAGAGAGAGAGACAGAGAGAGACAGAAAGAAAGAGAGAGAGATGAAGAGAGATAAAGAGAGATAAAAAGAGAGCGAGAGAGATGAAGAGAGCGAGAGAGATGAAGAGAGCGAGAGAGAGATAATGTATTTATATATGTTTTTATTTATTTTTATACTAAACATGACAACCATGTATCCTTTTAAAATATTTAACCAACAGATATCTTCTGTATTTTTCAAGGGAGCCCTGTTTGTTTAGTCACATAAACTGACAAATTAGGCAAACTATTAGAATTTTAGCAACCAGGAAATGGCGGAGCGGTTTCTGCATAGTGCACCTTTAAAGGGTTCAATACGTCTTTTAACTTTTGTAAGCTTTTTGAATGGTGTTCAATTGTCAAGAATGGTTCAATGGTCTTCAGCAAAAAAACGTCATAAAAGTCTAGTGGTAAATTTTTTTGGGGGACATATTAAATGTCTGCGTTTTCACTAATGTTATTATATAATCGTCAAGCCCATTCAAAAAGGGGACTGACCCCGATGTAGGATGAGGTCACTTTCAGGATATTGAAGTAAAAACCATCACTCAGAGTCTCTGGTCTAAAGTAGTGCACTACATAGGGAATAGGGTACCATTTAGGATGCATAGGATGTATAGGAAGTAAACTGACGCTGTGATGGTCTTCTCCCGAGGTTCTGGAGGCAGACCCACAGTCAGGTGCTTCTGGTGGGCCAACAAATCAGAGCAGGCCTGGGGACGCACAGCAACTAATCAAAAACAAGTATACATTCATCATCCCGATCAAAACAGGCCTGCTGACACCTAGCAACCAATCAAAACATGCCTGCTAACACCTAGCAACCAATCAAAACATGCCTGCTGACACCTAGCAACCAATCAAAACATGCCTGCTAACACCTAGCAACCAATCACAATAGGCCTGCACTAATCAACCAATGAAAAGTTTGGCAGCAGGCCAAGAGACTGAACAGTGTGTGTGTGTGTGTGTTTATATATTTACCCAGTCGAGTTCCTCTACTTTCTTCCTCAGTATTCCAGAGATCATGCGTATGAGTCCCCAATGTTTGAGGTCGCCTGCCTTCACATACAGGTCTGTCAGCAGGGAGCGGACCGTACAGCCTTTACCATGTAGCCTGGTGTCCCACTCCATACCCCTAGTGGACAGATACATATACACACACACACACACACACACACACACACACACACGTGGGCACACACACGGGCACACACACGCATTCTTGAAAATTCTCAGGTTCAATTCAAAGCAAGTCAGTTTTTAAGTGTCGGCAGAGAAGGATGGAGGGATGAAATAAATAATTCAAAGACAGACAGACAGACTGACAGAAAAACAACCACCAAAGAAAGAAAGAGATAGAAGAGAATCTGACTTGTCTTTGAAGAGGATGTACAGTATGTCAGCCTGGTCTGGTAGACTGTGGGTGTCTCTGAGGAGCTGGACCAGACTGTTGTAGTCTATATCACCACTGGAATCTCTGGGTAGGTTACACTCTGAGGTCACTACTACCTGGGGAACCTATAGGGAGAGGTGGAGGAGGGAAGAAAGAGAGAGGTGGAGAGGAGAGGAGAGAGAGAGGTCTTTTAGTATAAGGCTTGAGAAAATGTTCATATGTTCACATGTGCGCGAACACACACCTACCTGACTGGTGTGAGGCGCAGAGGAATCTGTGAGGGTGAGGTGGAGGGAGGGCTGAGGGGAACGGAAGAGCTTGGTGGGGAGAAACATGTGGGCATCTAGAAGAGAGAGAGGGGGGAGAGACAGAGAGGGGGGGGGGGGGGGGGGGGGGGGGGAAGAGAGAGAGAAAGGGATGGAGAGAGATGGGCGTGGAGAGAGAGATGGGCGTGGAGAGAGAGATGGGCGTAAAGAGAGAGGTGGAAAAAGATCTGTTCAATGATCTTGATCGAACGAGTACAAGGGAACAGCAAAAACCTGCAGACCCTCTGCCCTCCATGGAATGAGTTTAACACCCTTGAAAAGTTTGTGTAGGTTGAGTTCCTTGGCCTTGTGCATGAGAGACACCATCTCCTTAGTCTTAATAATAATAATAATAATAATAATAATAATAATAATAATATCTCACTGTGTAGGTTGAGTTCCTTGGCCTTGTGCATGAGAGACACCATCTCCTTAGTCTTAATAATAATAATAATAATAATAATATCTCACTGTGTAGGTTGAGTTCCTTGGCCTTGTGCATGAGAGACACCATCTCCTTAGTCTTGGTGGCTGCTGCTTTGAACCTCTCCAGCCCTCCAGAGTCATCTCTGACCTTTAACCCAAATAATCATCCAGAAAAGACATGGGACAAATCTATTGGTTAGATTAAGGCCAGATTTCCCAGACACAGATTAAGCCTAATCCTGGACTAAAAACCACTTCCAATGGAGATTCTCCAATTAGGTTGTTTTTCAGTCCAGGATTATGCTTAATGTATATCTGAGGAACTGATCCCTTATATACAGTACCAGTCAAAAGTTTGGACACACCTAGTCTTTCAAGTTTCTTTTTGTGTGACTATTTTCTACATTGTAGAATAATAGTGAAGACATCAAAACTATGAAATAACACGTGGAATCATGTAGCAACCAAAAAAAGTGTTAAAACAAATCAAAATATATTTTATAATTGAGATTCTTCAAATAGCCACCCTTTGCCTTGATGACAGCTTTGCACACTCTTGGCATTCTCTCAACCAGCTTCAAATGGAATGCTTTTCCAACAGTCTTGAAGGAGTTCCCACATATGCTGAGCACTTGTTGGCTGCTTTTCCATCACTCTGCGGTCCGACTCACCCCAAACCATCTCAATTTGGTTGAGGTCTGGTAATTGTGGAGGCCAGGTAATCTGATGAAGCACTCCATCACGCTCCTTCTTGGTAAAATAGCCCTTACACAGCCTGGAGGTGTGTTGGGTCATTGTCCTGTTGAAAAACAAATGATAGCCCCACTAAGCCCAAACTAGATGGGATGGCGTATCGCTGCAGAATGCTGTGGTAGCCATGCTGGTTAAGTGTGCCTTGAATTCTAAATAAATCACAGACAGTGTCACCAGCAAAGCACCCCCACACCATAACACCTCCTCCTCCATGCTTTACGGTGGGAAATACACATGCGGAGATCATCAGTTCACCCACACCTCGTCTCAAAAAGACACAGCGGTTGGAACCAAAAATCTCAAATTTGGACTCCAGACTAAAGGACAAATTTCCACCAGTCTAATGTCCATTGCTCGTGTTTCTTGGCCCAAGCAGGTCTCTTCTTCTTATTGGTGTCCTTTAGTAGTGGTTTCTTTGCAGCAATTCAACCATGAAGGCTTGATTCACACAGTCCCCTCTGAACAGTTGATGTTGAGATGTGTCTGTGACTTGAACTCTGTGAAGCATTTATTGGGCTGCAATTTCTGAGGCTGGTAACTCTAATGAATTTATCCTCTGCAGCAGAGGTAACTGGGTCTTCCATTCCTGTGGCGGTCCTCATGAGAGCCAGTTTTATCATAGCGCTTGATGGTTTTTGCGACTGCACTTTAAAGAAACTTTAAAAGTTCTTGAAATTGTCCGTATTGACTGACCTTCATGTATTAAAGTAATGATGGACTGTCGTTTCTCTTTGCTTATTTGAGCTGTTCTTGCCATAATATGGACTTGGTCTTTTACCAAATAGGGCTATCTTCCGTATACC
>NW_028163755.1:10000-18113 GCF_964263955.1 Coregonus lavaretus | reverse complement strand
GGTAGTGTGTGGAGGGTAGTGTGTGGAGGGTAGTGTGGAGGGTAGTGTGTGGAGGGTAGTGTGTGGTGGGTAGTGTGGAGGTTAATGTGTGGAGGATAGTGTGTGTATGGTAGTGTGGAGGGTAGTGTGTTGAGGGTAGTGTGGAGGGTATGTGGAGGATAGTGTGTGGAGGGTAGTGTGTGGATGGTAGTGTGTGGAGGGTAGTGTGTGGAGGGTAGTGTGGAGGGTAGTGTGTGGAGGGTAGTGTGTGGAGGGTAGTGTGTGGAGGGTAGTGTGTGGAGGGTAGTGTGGAGGGTAGTGTGTGGAGGGTAGTGTGGAGGATAGTGTGTGGAGGATAGTGTGTGGAGGGTAGTGTGTGGATGGTAGTGTGTGGAGGGTAGTGTGGAGGATAGTGTTTGGAGGGTAGTGTGTGGATGGTAGTGTGTGGAGGGTAGTGTGTGGTGGTTAGTGCGGAGGATAGTGTGTGGACGGTAGTGTGTGGAGGGTAGTGTAGAGGATAGAATTTGTGGAGGGTAGTGTGGAGGATAGTGTGTGGAGGGTACTGAGGAGGATAGAATGTGTGGAGGGTAGTGTGGAGGGTAGTGTGTGGAGGGTAGTGTGTGGAGGGTAGTGTGGAGGATAATGTGTGGAGGGTAGTGTGGAGGGTAGTGTGTGGAGGGTAGTGTGTGGAGGGTAGTGTGGAGGGTAATGTGTGGAGGTTAGTGTGGAGGATAGTGTGTGGACGGTAGTGTGTGGAGGGTAGTGTGGAGGGTAGTGTGTGGAGGGTAGTGTGTGGAGGGTAGTGTGTGGAGGGTAGTGTGGAGGGTAGTGTGTGGAGGGTAGTGTGTGGAGGGTAGTGTGGAGGATAGTGTGTGGAGGATAGTGTGTGGAGGGTAGTGTGTGGATGGTAGTGTGTGGAGGGTAGTGTGGAGGATAGTGTTTGGAGGGTAGTGTGTGGATGGTAGTGTGTGGAGGGTAGTGTGTGGAGGGTAGTGTGGAGGATAGTGTGTGGAGGGTAGTGTGGAGGGTAGTGTGTGGTGGTTAGTGCGGAGGATAGTGTGTGGACGGTAGTGTGTGGAGGGTAGTGTAGAGGATAGAATTTGTGGAGGGTAGTGTGGAGGATAGTGTGTGGAGGGTACTGAGGAGGATAGAATGTGTGGAGGGTAGTGTGGAGGGTAGTGTGTGGAGGGTAGTGTGTGGAGGGTACTGTGGAGGATAATGTGTGGAGGGTAGTGTGGAGGGTAGTGTGTGGAGGGTAGTGTGGAGGGTAGTGTGGAGGGTAGTGTGTGGAGGGTAGTGTGTGGAGGGTAGTGTGGAGGTTAATGTGTGGAGGATAGTGTGTGGAGGGTAGTGTGTGGAGGGTAGTGTGGAGGGTAGTGTGTGGAGGGTATGTGGAGGATAGTGTGTGGAGGGTAGTGTGTGGATGGTAGTTTGTGGAGGGTAGTGTGTGGAGGGTAGTGTGGAGGGTAGTGTGTGGAGGGTAGTGTGTGGAGGGTAGTGTGTGGAGGGTAGTGTGGAGGGTAGTGTGTGGAGGGTAGTGTGTGGAGGGTAGTGTGGAGGATAGTGTGTGGAGGATAGTGTGTGGAGGGTAGTGTGGAGGGTAGAGTGTGGAGGGTAGTGTGGAGGGTAGTGTGTGGAGGGTAGTGTGTGGAGGGTAGTGTGGAGGGTAGTGTGTGGAGGGTAGTGTGTGGAGGGTAGTGTGGAGGATAGTGTGTGGAGGATAGTGTGTGGAGGGTAGTGTGTGGATGGTAGTGTGTGGAGGGTAGTGTGGAGGATAGTGTTTGGAGGGTAATTTGTGGATGGTAGTGTGTGGAGGGTAGTGTGTGGAGGGTAGTGTGGAGGATAGTGTGTGGAGGGTAGTGTGGAGGGTAGTGTGTGGTGGTTAGTGCGGAGGATAGTGTGTGGACGGTAGTGTGTGGAGGGTAGTGTAGAGGATAGAATTTGTGGAGGGTAGTGTGGAGGATAGTGTGTGGAGGGTACTGAGGAGGACAGAATGTGTGGAGGGTAGTGTGGAGGGTAGTGTGTGGAGGGTAGTGTGTAGAGGGTAGTGTGGAGGATAATGTGTTGAGGGTAGTGTGGAGGGTAGTGTGTGGAGGGTAGTGTGTGGAGGGTAGTGTGTGGAGGGTAATGTGTGGAGGTTAGTGTGGAGGATAGTGTGTGGACGGTAGTGTGTGGAGGGTAGTGTAGAGGATAGAATTTGTGGAGGGTAGTGTTGAGGATAGTGTGTGGAGGGTACTGAGAAGGATAGAATGTGTGGAGGGTAGTGTGGAGGGTAGTGTGTGGAGGGTAGTGTGTGGAGGGTAGTGTGGAGGATAATGTGTGTAGGGTAGTATGTGGATGGTAGTGTGGAGGATAGTGTGTGTTGGGTAGTGTGGAGGATAGTGTGTGTTGGGTAGTGTGGAGGGTAGTGTGTGGAGGGTAGTGTGTGGAGGGTAGTGTGTGGATGGTAGTGTGAAGGATAGTGTGTGGAGGGTAGTGTGGAGGTTAGTGTGGAGGGTAGTTTGTGGATGGTAGTGTGGAGGGTAGTGTGGAGGGTAGTGTGTGGAGGATAGTTTGGAGGGTAGTGTGTGGTGGGTAGTGTGTGGAGGGTAGTGTAGAGGGTAGTGTGTGGAGGATAGTGTGTGGAGGGTAGTTTGGAGGGTAGTGTGGAGGGTAGTGTGTGGAGGGTAGTGTGGAGGGTAGTGTGGATGGTAGTGTGTGGAGGGTAATGTGTGGAGGGTAGTGTGGAGGTTAGTGTGTGGAGGATAGTGTGTTGATGGTAGTGTATGGAGGATAGTGTGTGGAGGGTAGTGTTGAGGTTAGTGTGTGGAGGATAGTGTGTGGAGGGCAGTGTGGAGGGTAATGTGTGGAGGGTAGTTTGGAGGATAGTGTGTGGAGGGTAGTGTGTGGAGAGTAGTGTGTGGAGGGTAGTGTGGAGGATAGTGTGTGGAGGGTAGTGTAGAGGATAGAATTTGTGGAGGGTAGTGTGGAGGATAGTGTGTGGAGGGTACTGAGGAGGACAGAATGTGTGGAGGGTAGTGTGGAGGGTAGTGTGTGGAGGGTAGTGTGTAGAGGGTAGTGTGGAGGATAATGTGTTGAGGGTAGTGTGGAGGGTAGTGTGTGGAGGGTAGTGTGTGGAGGGTAGTGTGGAGGGTAATGTGTGGAGGTTAGTGTGGAGGATAGTGTGTGGACGGTAGTGTGTGGAGGGTAGTGTAGAGGATAGAATTTGTGGAGGGTAGTGTTGAGGATAGTGTGTGGAGGGTACTGAGAAGGATAGAATGTGTGGAGGGTAGTGTGGAGGGTAGTGTGTGGAGGGTAGTGTGTGGAGGGTAGTGTGGAGGATAATGTGTGTAGGGTAGTATGTGGATGGTAGTGTGGAGGATAGTGTGTGTTGGGTAGTGTGGAGGATAGTGTGTGTTGGGTAGTGTGGAGGGTAGTGTGTGGAGGGTAGTGTGTGGAGGGTAGTGTGTGGATGGTAGTGTGAAGGATAGTGTGTGGATGGTAGTGTGGAGGTTAGTGTGGAGGGTAGTTTGTGGATGGTAGTGTGGAGGGTAGTGTGGAGGGTAGTGTGTGGAGGATAGTTTGGAGGGTAGTGTGTGGTGGGTAGTGTGTGGAGGGTAGTGTAGAGGGTAGTGTGTGGAGGATAGTGTGTGGAGGGTAGTTTGGAGGGTAGTGTGGAGGGTAGTGTGTGGAGGGTAGTGTGGAGGGTAGTGTGGATGGTAGTGTGTGGAGGGTAATGTGTGGAGGGTAGTGTGGAGGTTAGTGTGTGGAGGATAGTGTGTTGATGGTAGTGTATGGAGGATAGTGTGTGGAGGGTAGTGTTGAGGTTAGTGTGTGGAGGATAGTGTGTGGAGGGCAGTGTGGAGGGTAATGTGTGGAGGGTAGTTTGGAGGATAGTGTGTGGAGGGTAGTGTGTGGAGAGTAGTGTGTGGAGGGTAGTGTGGAGGATAGTGTGTGGAGGGTAGTGTGGAGGGTAGTGTGGAGGATAGTGTGTGGATGGTAGTGTGGAGGGTAATGTGGAGGATAGTGTGTGGAGGGTAGTGTGGAGGGTAGTGTGTGGAGGGTAGTGTGGAGGATAGTGTGTGGAGGGTAGTGTGGAGGGTAGTGTGTGGAGGGTAGTGCGGAGGATAGTGTGTGGAGGGTAGTGCGGAGGAAAGTGTGTGGAGGATAGTGTGTGGAGTGTAGTGTGTGGATGGTAGTGTGTGGAGGGTAGTGTGGAGGGTAATGTGTGGAGGGTAGTGTGGAGGGTAATGTGTGGAGGGTAGTGTGGATGGTAGTGTGTGGAGGGTAGTGTGTGGAGGGTAGTGCGGAGGATAGTGTGTGGAGGATAGTGTGTGGAGGGTAGTGTGTGGAAGGTAGTGTGTGGAGTGTAGTGTGGAGGCTAATGTGTGGAGGGTAGTGTGGATGGTAGTGTGTGGAGGGTAGTGTGTGGAGGGTAGTGTGGAGGATAGTGTGTGGAGGATAGTGTGTGGAGGGCAGTGTGTGGATGGTAGTGTGTGGAGGGTAGTGTGGAGGATAGTGTGTGGAGGGTAGTGTGTGGATGGTAGTGTGTGGAGGGTAGTGTGGAGGGTAATGTGGATGGTAGTGTGTGGAGGGTAGTGTGTGGAGGGTAGTGTGTGGATGGTAGTGTGTGGAGGGTAGTGTGGAGGATAGTGTGTGGAGGGTAGTGTGTGGATGGTAGTGTGTGGAGGGTAGTGTGTGGATGGTAGTGTGTGGAGGGTAGTGTGGAGGGTAGTTTGTGGAGGGTAGTGTGTGGAGGGCAGTGTGTGGATGGTAGTGTGTGGAGGGTAGTGTGGAGGATAGTGTGTGGAGGGTAGTGTGTGGATGGTAGTGTGTGGAGGGTAGTGTGGAGGGTAATGTGTGGAGGGTAGTGTGGATGGTAGTGTGTGGAGGGTAGTGTGTGGAGGGTAGTGTGTGGATGGTAGTGTGTGGAGGGTAGTGTGGAGGATAGTGTGTGGAGGGTAGTGTATGGATGGTAGTGTGTGGAGAGTAGTGTGGAGGGTAGTGTGTGGAGGGTAGTGCGGAGGATAGTGTGTGGACGGTAGTGTTTGGAGGGTAGTGTAGAGGATAGAATGTGTGGAGGGTAGTGTGGAGAATAGTGTGTGGAGGGTACTGAGGAGGATATAATGTGTGGAGGGTAGTGTGGAGGGTAGTGTGTGGAGGGTAGTGTGTGGAGGGTAGTGTGGAGGATAGTGTGTGGAGGGTAGTGTGGAGGATAGTGCGTTGAGGGTAGTGTGGAGGGTAGTAGCTGGAGGATAGTGTGTGGAGGGTAGTGTGTGGAGGGTATTGTGGAGGGTAGTGTGTGGAGGGTAGTGTGGAGGGTAGTGTGGAGGGTAGTGTGTGGATGGTAGTATGGAGGGTAGTGTGTGGAGGGTAGTGTGTGGAGAGTAGTGTGTGGATGGTAGTGTGGAGGGTAGTGTGTGGAGGATAGTGTGTGGAGGGTAGTGTGGAGGGTAGTGTATGGAGGGTAGTGTAGAGGGTAGTGTGGAGGGTAGTGTGGAGGGTAGTGTGTGGAGGATAGTGTGTGGAGGGTAGTGTGTGGAGGGTAGTGTGGAGGACAGTGTGTGGAGGGTAGTGTGGAGGGTAGTGTGTGGAGGGTAGTGTGTGGAGGATAGTGTGGAGGGTAGTGTGTGGAGGGTAGTGTGTGGAGGGTAGTGTGTGGATGGTAGTGTGAAGGATAGTGTGTGGAGGGTAGTGTGGAGGGTAGTGTGTGGAGGGTAGTGTGGAGGGTAGTGTGGAGGGTAGTTTGTGGATGGTAGTGTGGAGGGTAGTGTGTGGAGGGTAGTGTGTGGAGGGTAGTGTGTGGAGGGTAGTGTGGAGGATAGTGTGTGGAGGGTAGTGTGGAGGGTAGTGTATGGAGGGTAGTGTGGAGGGTAGTGTGGATGGTAGTGTGGAGGGTAGTGTGGAGGGTAGTGTGTGGAGGATAGTGTGTGGAGGGTAGTGTGGAGGATAGTGTGTGGAGGGTAGTGTGGAGGGTAGTGTGTGGAGGGTAGTGTGTGGAGGATAGTGTGTGGAGGATAGTGTGTGGAGGATAATGTGTGGATGGTGTGTGTGTGGAGGATAGTGTGTGGAGGGTAGTGTGGAGTGTAGTGTGGATGGTAGTGTGGAGGGTAGTGTGGAGGGTAGTGTGGAGGATAGTGTGGAGGGTAGTGTGTGGAGGGTAGTGTGTGGAGGATAGTGTGTGGAGGGTAGTGTGTGGATGGTAGTGTGTGGAGGGTAGTGTGGAGGATAGTGTGTGGAGGATAGTGTGGAGGGTAGTGTGTGGATGATAGTGTGTGGAGGGTAGTGTGTGGATGGTAGTGTGTGGAGTGCAGAGCAGGTTGAACAGCTAAGCAGAACGTAAGGTGACATTGACATGGGCAGGAGGCTGTGTGTGTCTACATGGGGCTGATGACGTCAGTGACCTCAACGGAGTGTCTTGGCTCCAGAATATGGTTCAGTGCAGCAGGGGAAGCATGTGATCAATCCCTGTCTCCTGTCTCTATCCCTGTCTCTATCCCTGTCTCCTGTCTCTATCCCTGTCTCCTGTCTCTATCCCTGTCTCCTGTCTCTATCCCTGTCTCCTGTCTCTATCCCTGTCTCCTGTCTCTATCCCTGTCTCCTGTCTCTATCCCTGTCTCTATCCCTGTCTCCTGTCTCTATTCCTGTCTCTATCCCTGTCTCCTGTCTCTATCCCTGTGTCCTGTCTCTATCCCTGTCTCTATCCCTGTCTCCTGTCTCTATCCCTGTCTCTATCCCTGTCTCCTGTCTCTATCCCTGTCTCCCGTCTCTATCCCTGTCTCCTGTCTCTATCCCTGTCTCTATCCCTGTCTCCTGTCTCTATCCCTGTCTCCTGTCTCTATCCCTGTCTCCTGTCTCTATCCCTGTCTCTATCCCTGTCTCCTGTCTCTATCCCTGTCTCCTGTCTCTATCCCTGTCTCCTGTCTCTATCCCTGTCTATTCAAAATCCTATTTTCCCTAACACCTAACCCTAAATCTAACCCTAACCCGTACCCTTACCCTAACCCTAACCCAAAAACCTAACCTTAACCTTAACCCTAAACCTAACCCTAGCTCCTAAACCTAACCCTAAAACTGACCCTATCTACTAACCCTAACCATAAACCTAATTCTAACCCAAACACTAATTCTAACCTTAACCCTAAACCCCCTAGAAATCGCATTTGACCTTGTGGAGACAAACAAAATGTCCCCAGTTGGTTATATTTCTCTTGGTTTACTATTCTTGTGGGGACTTCTGGTCCCCACTAGTATAGTTAAACACGTCCACACACACACACACACGCACACACACACACACACACACACACACACACACACACACACACACACACACACACACACACACACACACACACACACATACCATTCATCACGCAGCAGACATAAAGCATAAAGAGATAGGCTTAATCGGCAGTTAAAACACATGGTATTAATGGCTGGTGGGTAGAGAGAGGGGAATGGAGGAAGGGGGGATGGAGAGGTAGAGAGAGAGGGAGGGAGGAGGGGGGATGGAGAGGTAGAGAGAGAGGGAGGGAGGGATGAGGGGAGATGGAGAGGTAGAGAGAGAGGGAGGGAGGGAGGAGGGGAGATGGAGAGGTAGAGAGAGAGGGAGGGAGGGAGGAGGTGGGATGGAGAGGTAGAGAGAGAGGGAGGGAGGGAGGAGGGGAGATGGAGAGGTAGAGAGAGAGGGAGGGAGGGAGGGAGGAGGGGGGATGGAGAGGTAGAAAGAGAGGAATGGTGGGAGGAGGGGGGATGGAGAGGTAGAGAGAGAGGGAGGGAGGGAGGAGGGGAGATGGAGAGGTAGAGAGAGAGGGAGGGAGGGAGGGAGGAGGGGGGATGGAGAGGTAGAAAGAGAGGAATGGTGGGAGGGAGGAGGGAGGATGGAGAGGTAGAGAGAGAGGAATGGAGGGAGGAGGGGGGATGGAGAGGTAGAGAGAGGGAGGGAGGGACGAGGGGTGATGGAGAGGTAGAGAGAGAGGGAGGGAGGAGGGGGATGGAGAGAGAGAGAGAGGAATGGAGGGAGGAGGGGAGATGGAGAGGTAGAGAGAGAGGAATGGAGGGAGGAGGGGGGATGGAGAGGTAGAGAGAGAGGGAGGGAGGGAGGAGGGAGGAGGGGAGATGGAGAGGTAGAGAGAGAGGGAGGGAGGAGGGG
>NW_028163755.1:0-5000 GCF_964263955.1 Coregonus lavaretus | reverse complement strand
ATAATAAAGCTCTGTATAATAAAGCTCTGTATAATAAAGCTCTATAATAAAGCTCTGTATAATAAAGCTCTATAATAAAGCTCTGTATAATAAAGCTCTATAATAAAGCTCTATAATAAAGCTCCGTATAATAAAGCTCTGTATAATAAAGCTCTATAATAAAGCTCTATAATAAAGCTCTATAATAAAGCTCTATAATAAAGCTCTGTATAATAAAGCTCTGTATAATAAAGCTCTATAGTAAAGCTCTATAATAAAGCTCTATAATAAAGCTCTGTATAATAAAGCTCCAAATAACAAAGCTCCGTATAATAAAGCTCTATAATAAAGCTCTATAAGAAAGCTCTATAATAAAGCTCTGTATAATAAAGCTCCGTATAATAAAGCTCTGTATAATAAAACTCTGTATAATAAAGCTCTATATAATAAAGCTCTATAATAAAGCTCTGTATAATAAAGCTCTGTATAATAAAGCTCTATAATAAAGCTCTGTATAATAAAGCTCTATAATAAAGCTCTATAATAAAGCTCCGTATAATAAAGCTCTGTATAATAAAGCTCTATAATAAAGCTCTGTATAATAAAGCTCTATAATAAAGCTCTGTATAATAAAGCTCTATAATAAAGCTCTATAATAAAGCTCCGTATAATAAAGCTCTGTATAATAAAGCTCTATAATAAAGCTCTGTATAATAAAGCTCTATAATAAAGCTCTGTATAATAAAGCTCTGTATAATAAAGCTCTATAATAAAGCTCTATAATAAAGCTCTATAATAAAGCTCTGTATAATAAAGCTCTATAATAAAGCTCTGTATAATAAAGCTCTGTATAATAAAGCTCTATAATAAAGCTCTCTATAATAAAGCTCCTTATAATAAAGCTCTATAATAAAGCTCTGTATAATAAAGCTCTGTATAATAAAGCTCTGTATAATAAAGCTCTGTATAATAAAGCTCTGTATAATAAAGCTCTATAATAAAGCTCTATAATAAAGCTCCGTATAATAAAGCTCTGTGTAATAAAGCTCTGTATAATAAAGCTCTGTATAATAAAGCTCTGTATAATAAAGCTCTGTATAATAAAGCTCTATAATAAAGCTCTGTATAACAAATAAAGCTCAATAATAAAGCTCTGTATTATAAAGATCTGTGTAATAAAGCTCTATAATAAAGCTATATAATAAAGCTCTGTGTAATAAAGCTCTGTATAATAAAGCTCTATAATAAAGCTCTATAATAAAGCTCTATAATAAAGCTCTGTATAATAAAGCTCTGTATAATAAATCTCTGTATAATAAAGCTCTATAATAAAGCTCTGTATAATAAAGCTCTATAATAAAGCTCTGTATAATAAAGCTCTATAATAAAGCTCTGTATAATAAAGCTCTGTATAATAAAGCTTCTCAGTGTAGGAGTCCTGATCCTAGATCATAATGAATAGACAGGGGGTGACCTGATCCTAGATCATAATGAATAGACAGGGGGGGACCTGATCCTAGATCATAATGAATAGACAGGGGGGGACCTGATCCTAGATCATAATGAATAGACAGGGGGGGACCTGATCCTAGATCATAATGAATAGACAGGGGAGACCTGATCCTAGATCATAATGAATAGACAGGGGGGACCTGATCCTAGATCATAATGAATAGACAGGGGGGGGCCTGATCCTAGATCATAATGAATAGACAGGGGGTCCTGATCCTAGATCATAATGAATAGACGGGGGGGACCTGATCCTAGATCATAATGAATAGACAGGGGGGGACCTGATCCTAGATCATAATGAATAGACAGGGGGGGACCTGATCCTAGATCATAATGAATAGACAGGGGGGGACCTGATCCTAGATCATAATGAATAGACAGGGGGGGACCTGATCCTAGATCATAATGAATAGACAGGGGGGGACCTGATCCTAGATCATAATGAATAGACAGGGGGGACCTGATCCTAGATCATAATGAATAGACAGGGGGGACCTGATCCTAGATCATAATGAATAGACAGGGGGGGACCTGATCCTAGATCATAATGAATAGACGGGGGGGACCTGATCCTAGATCATAATGAATAGACAGGGGGGGACCTGATCCTAGATCATAATGAATAGACAGGGGGTGACCTGATCCTAGATCATAATGAATAGACAGGGGGGACCTGATCCTAGATCATAATGAATAGAGGGGGGGGGGGGGGGACCTGATCCTATATCATAATGAATAGACAGGGGGGGACCTGATCCTAGATCATAATGAATAGACAGGGGGGGACCTGATCCTAGATCATAATGAATAGACAGGGGGGGACCTGATCCTAGATCATAATGAATAGACAGGGAGAGACCTGATCCTAGATCATAATGAATAGACATGGGGGGGGACCTGATCCTAGATCATAATGAATAGACAGGGAGGGACCTGATCCTAGATCATAATGAATAGACAGGGGGGGACCTGATCCTGGATCAGCATTACTACTCCTTTATGCATACGGGCCCAGAGAGTATTACAAGCATGATGAGTATTCAGTCATTAACCAGGGTGAAGTGGACTTAGCCATCTTACTGGTGGTCTTACGGTGGTCTTACCGTGATCTTTCCGTGGTCTTACCGTGGTCTTACCTTGGTGTTACCGTGGTCTTACCGTGGTCTTACCGTGATCTTTCCGTGGTCTTACCGTGGTCTTACCTTGGTGTTACCGTGGTCTTACCTTGGTCTTACCGTGGTCTTACCGTGGTCTTACCGTGGTGTTACCGTGGTCTTGCCGTGGTCTTACCGTGGTGTTACCGTGGTCTTACCTTGGTGTTACCGTGGTCTTACCGTGGTCTTACCTTGGTCTTACCGTGGTCTTACCGTGGTCTTACCTAGGTGTTACCGTGGTCTTACCGTGGTCTTACCGTGGTGTTACCGTGGTCTTACCGTGGTCTTACCGTGATCTTTCCGTGGTCTTACCGTGGTCTTACCGTGGTGTTACCGTGGTCTTACCGTGGTCTTACCGTGGTCTTACCGTGGTCTTGCCGTGGTCTCACCGTGGTCTTACCGTGATCTTTCCGTGGTCTTACCGTGGTGTTACCGTGGTCTTACCGTGATCTTTCCGTGGTCTTACCGTGGTGTTACCGTGGTCTTGCCGTGGTCTTACCGTGGTGTTACCGTGA
This sequence comes from Coregonus lavaretus, assembly GCF_964263955.1. Classification (NCBI taxonomy): domain Eukaryota; kingdom Metazoa; phylum Chordata; class Actinopteri; order Salmoniformes; family Salmonidae; genus Coregonus; species Coregonus lavaretus. The sequence goes on along the minus strand of NW_028163755.1, from coordinate 1,840 downwards.
TCTTTCCGTGGTCTTACCGTGGTCTTGCCGTGGTCTTTCCATGGTCTTGCCGTGGTCTTGCCGTGGTGTTACCGTGGTCTTTCCGTGGTCAGTTATCGCCGACAGTTTAGCACAAATACACTGCTTTATAGAGGATTAGCAGTTTCAACACCTTAACGTTGAAAAGGATTCTAGCTTAAAGCCTCTTAGTCTCACCACTCCGAGGTAGCACGGTAGCAGCCGCCTCACAAACAATAGAAAGAGATTACAGGAGTAATGCTTTTATGGTTGAAGAGGAGAGGGCTGAGTCCCAAATAGCACCCTATTCCCTGCACAGTGCACTACTTTTGACCAGGGCCCTGCGGTAGTGCTGTATATATAGGGAATAGGGTGCCATTTGGGACTCAGCCTTAGTGTTGTCTCTCTGACACTCTGGTGTTCAACACCGGAGACAATGAACAGATTAGAGAAGGTAAGGACGTATTAAGACTTTCATCTCATAAAGGAATGAATGTTGACCTTCATGAAGAGAGGGATCTAAATGAATAAAGGATTAATAAGAGGAGGAGTGACAGATGTAGAGCTGACTGTTTCTTCTCAATCTGGTACTCTTCCCCTGATTCTCTCTCTCTCTCTCTCTCTCTCTGTCTCTCTCTGTCTCTCTCTGTCCTCTCTCTGCTCTCTCTCGTCTCTCTCTCTCGTCTCTCTCTCTCTCTCTCTCTCTCTCTCTCTCTCTCGCTCTGTCTCTCTCTCTGTCTCTCTCTGTCTCTCTCTCTCTCTCTCTCTCTCTCTCTCTCTCTCTCTCTCTCTCTCTCTCTCGTCTCTCTGTCTCTCTCTCTTCTCTCTCTCTCTCTGTCTCTCTGTCTCTCTCTGTCTCTCTCTCTCTCTCTCTCTCTCTCTCTCTCTCTCTCTCTCTCTCTCTCTGTCTCTCTCTCTCTCTCTCTCTCTCTCTCTCTCTCTCTCTCTCTCTCTCTCTCTCTCTGTCTCTCTCTGTCTCTCTCTCTCTCTCTCTCTCTCTCTCTGTCTCTCTCTTCTCTCTCTCTCTCTCTCTCTCTCTCTCTCTCTCTCTGTCTCTCTCTCTCTCTCTCTCTCTCTCTCTCTCTCTCTCTCTCTCTCTCTCTCTCTGTCTCTCTCTCTCTCTCTTCTCTCTCTGTCTCTCTCTCTCTGTCTCTCTCTCTCTCTCTCTCTCTCTCTCTCTGTCTCTCTGTCTCTCTCTGTCTCTCTGTCTCTCTCTCTCTCTCTCTCTCTCTCTCTCTCTCTCTCTCTCTCCCTGTGTCTCTCTCTTATATTTCTGGAACAGTACAGTGTGTCTATGATTCTGTGTGTTAACTGTGTTTAGTTTACCAGTGGATTGTATCAGGATTCAGGGTCTGGCAGTGAAACTGGCCATCATATCAACAAACCCTGTTAATGCTTCTTTCATGACAAGCTTTGATCAGACCACAAATCCAGCCACAGAACTGGGGCAAACCCTCCTTAAAGATTTGGGACTCTTTTGGCAACAAAAATATATATTCTGAAAGTTCTTATTTTACTAAATTCACTCTTCATAACTTTCTCTCCTAAACCCCAAAACCTCAAAACGTATATATATATATATATATATAAATCTTGTTTTTCCTTTCAGTTTATTTCCCATTCTTTCACCATGCAGGATCTTTAGAACCTGTGACTCGGTCGTTGCCTTTTGAGGAGTGTAACTTGGTAAAAAAAAAAAAAAACTTTGATTTCACCTCATTTTAACATTATGTCATAAAGAGCACATGTTCAACTTAATATATTTTTTTTTCCCAATCTCAAGAGGTTAAATAAAAACATGAATATAGTAAGTGCCAAATAAAGTTACAGGGGTGACGGCATC